>NC_034605.1:45556362-45561510 GCF_900095145.1 Mus pahari | reverse complement strand
TCCTACTTACCAAGAACTTACCCTGCCAGCAGACCCTGACTGCTGAAAGTTCTGAACTTTACGCAACCACCAGTTCTTCTCTCAGCAGTTTCTTCAGGAACCTTCTGTCTTCATCTCCCCATAATGCAGTTCTGAATCCTCCCTGTAACAGGGGGTCCTTGCTCGTGCCTGCAGATGTTCACGGTTCCTGGGTTTCAGCACCACTTGTCGACAGAAGAGGAGGAAGAGGAAGAAGAAGAGGAAGAAGAGGAAGAAGAAGAGAGGAGGAGGAGGGGGAAGAAGAAGAGGAAGAGGAGGAGGAAGAGAAGGAAGAAGAGGAAGAAGAGGGGAGCAGGAGGGGAGAAGAAGGAAGAGGAGGAGGGCAGAGGAGGAAGAAGAGGAGGAAGAAGAGGAGGAAGAAGAGGAGGAAGACCCCGGACAGTGTCACTTAGCTCTCTGATGTTAAAAGTTGGAGCAGCATACCAAGTTTCCCTCCCTCTCACACCTCCTTCCCAGTGCATCCCGTTATTTTATTACTTTTACTTAGTGAAGAGCACTAACACCAGCAGCCCGCTCTGTGCCCCATTACTCCTTGTTGGGTCAAGCACTGCTCTCCGTTAGGGAGCCCAACTCTTAGCTCTCATTGCTGTTGTTCCACATATCATTTCCAGAGATCTTCATTTAGTTTGATCTTTGTTTGCACGAGTCTGACCAGTGTGTCACTTGGGCGAAGGCTTATGGGTGTGCTGTTCTCTAGGTGTTTCCCTGATTTCTTTTCGTTAAAAGAAAAAGCAATAATGCATGTTTCCTTAGATTTTTGTATGGTTTTGTATAATCTCCTGGAATTTAATGTCATATGTGAGCTGTAATTTCCCTGGCTGAGTAAAGATTTTTTTTGCTCTTATTGAGTTCAGTGACCAGTAACCTTTAAAAGACATGTCTTCAAGCAGATTTTTAAAGATGTATTTCTTTTCCAACTAACTGTGTGTGTGTGTGTGTGTGTGTGTGTGTGTGTGTGTGTGTGTAGTATCTGTGAAAGCCTGGAAAGGGTGTCAGAAACTGCAGAGCTGTGGTTACAGATAGATGAACAACATGATGTAGGTGTTTAGAATCCAACGTGAGTCCTCAGAAAGAGGATATACTTAATTGTTAAGGCATCTCTCTAGTATCTCTTGCCATGCAGATTTTTTTTTAATCAAAATAAACCTATAAAAATGTTCATGTGTTCTGCAGATTTGGGGATAGTTTCCTTACCTATGTCATCTTGAAGACACCTTACATACAACTTCAGATCCGCAGTCTCTAAGATCACTCCCCATTGAAGGATTTGGAGAGCTTCACAAAGCTGCTAAGCTTACAGCTATGTCCTCGTCTGTGTAGCAGATATCTAGAATGCTTCCCATTTGTTGATGTGGACTTCCACATTTCCTGAAACTCCTCTAGTTAAGTGGGGCTGTAATTACAGTGTATGCCAACGGAGAGAAAATGAAAGATTTACATTACTCTTGTGTGGAGGCCTCAAGATCCAATGGTTGGAAGGCTGGAGTCTTAGCTAAGTTGGCAAAATGTTTGCCACCCAAACATGGGGACTTAAGTTAGATCCCCAGCAACCTTGTAAAAAGGGTGCGTTGGAGGATAAGAGAGAACAAGATGGTAGTGATATTTGAAGAGATAACAGCTGGGGACTTCCTGTTAATAGATGAATACATCAAGCTATATATTCAAACCCCAGTAGTGACGGTGCACAGCTGGAATCCCAACACTAGGTTGGTGGAGGAAAGAGCATTAGAAATTCAAAACCAGCTTCAGCTGCTTCCAGGCCGAGGCTAACCTGGCTTCCTCAGAACCCTATCTCAAAAAAACAGTTAAACAAATTCATAAAACGTGCATGTGTAATCGTGCTTAAAAACAGTAAGCAAGTTAGGTGGAAAACACAGCATTTCTAGGGTTAGCATATTAAAACTACCTAGACCAGAAAATAATTCTAAAATCTACAAGGAAGGTAAAAAGATAGGACAACATTGAAGTGTAATTTTTTTTTTTTTTTACCAATTATATTCCCCAATTTTACTTTTCCTTAATTCTTTAAGGAAACTTCAGTGATGTTGTACATATAATTTTAAAAAGTTGAAATTTTCTTTCTGAACAGTGCATTAAGACACATCTTTTAACATTGACAAATATAGTGATTCTTTTTTATTGTTAACGGTTCTTTCACTGTGTACATATCAACAATTCGTGGAGATATTCATTTGATATGGAGAAAATAACCATGACAAAGCTCTATACTAAGACCTCAAACAGTCTTCAACATCAATTTAGCACTCATCATGCATGACATCTGGCTAAGTGTCTAACATACATTATTAGTTGGTGTTTAATTTATAAATTATTTCCCACTTTTATTCATGATTATGGCATGACTATGCATATGACATGATCTAAAGGCGCATTCAGGATCATATGAAATAGTTCTGTGGTTACTTATAAAAGCATGTACTATTTTGTACTATTTCTAAAAATATATTATGACCTGAATTTCTGAAATAAATACTACAATTTACATTTTGATTTATACTACAGAAATATCACATATAAATTTGCCCTCACAGAAATTTATGTCTCAGACAAGTGCTATTTTCTGTCCAGAAAGTTTAGCCTTGTTCATCTCTTCTGATTCTTCAGTGGTCTTTGGTCTTGAAGTGGCTATGGATATTACTTCCAACCGAGGATACTTAAGAAGGCCTGCTAAATGGTCTATTGTAATGTAAAGCTCAGCCTCAAAACCCAGGTTCTTTTAGGCCCTGGAATTTTCTTCTTCTGGTACATTTAATGTAACACCTGGAGCTGTCAGAACCATGTCTCCATCATAGAGAAATAAGCATGAACATAAAATGCCTCAAGTCTGGGGTAGGAGAGCAGAAGTTATTGTCAGACAATAGCTGATCCGAAACTGGCAACTTCAAACCTCAGACTCTGTTTTTAAAAGTAAAACACCTTTTTCTTCATCCACAGTTAAAATTTCTATTCATACAAAGCTATGTTCTACAACCTTGTATTGATACTACTTAACCTACTTAATAATCTTTTGTGAGAGCATTCATTTTCCCAGACAGTGGGTGACACTGACTATTATCGAGCCTTTTAGCTTTTTACCAATCCAGGACAGATATTACATCCCATGCTTTTTACTTTGGTTCGTGGAGGATGCCACTCCACTTGGCACAGTCTTATGTAATTTTTGTTTGGGTTCAATGACTCACATCTGTTATTTGCTCCCCATTGGGTTGTCTTCAGGGTCTAGCAAGCACTTGAATTTTTGGGGAGTTGACTACATTTTCCCCTTTCTCATTTTGTGTTTATACCAGTATTAAGCATATGGTCATTGGGTCGTTTATTGGTACCTCTATCAGACAGTAGGTGGAAGAAGAAAAAGAATGTGATCCATCTTTTCATCTGTGGTCTTGGAGCACAAATCCTACTTCTTCACATGTACTACTAGAACATTTTTTTTTCTAGTTCATGCTGTAAGTTAGAATTGCATCTCACTGGAAATGGCTCTTATGTAATCCAAGCATAAAACTCACACAAAGGGAATAAAAACCACAAGGGAAAGAAGCCATCCTCTACAGAGTAAACAGAAAAGTGATTATGAGTATGTTTGTTCTAGCACCAGACATGTTTGAAAACAATTCAAGACATTTTTTTATTGTAGTGCCTTCTTGTACAGCTGAATGTTTAAAATGAATATACAGAATTTTTATAATCACAAGCTAAAGAAATGTCTTGTTTAAATTATAATGCTGGTAGCCTCTGTATATTTATAGATCTTAGTTGTTGTTTTGCCAGGGAGTTAATAATATTCAGGATGTAATGTATATGAAAATTAGCTACAAGAGTGGCTGGAGACATGACTCAGAGGTTAAGAGTACTTGTTGCTTTTGCAAAGGACTGGAGTTGTGTTCTAGTACCCACATAGTGGCCCACAACAATCAGTAAATCCAGAACCAGGGACTTGTTGCCCTCTTTTGGCCTTAAATGGCACGGAATATACTTGGTACACACACATAAACCTCATTAATTATAAAAACAATACATATTTGTTTAAAGCTACAATAAAAGTCCTACTTTCTACTTTGTTGCATCAACTCTGTGAAGTGCTTAAATTCTACTACTCTTCCTAGGATTTAACCAACCAGATATCTGTATACTGCATACTCAACTTATTCTTAATTGACTCCAATGTTTTCTCAATGATATCGTTCAGTATTCTCTCAACACTCTTAGCACGTGTTATAAAAGCTGTATCTGCAACAAAATATATACTTTTATTTTCATTTGTTACTTTGTATTGGTGTGGTAAAACATCACAACCAAGGCAACCTCAGAAAAAAAGAATTTATTTGGGCTTACACTTTGTCTTAGTCACGGTTGTCGTGCTGTGGAAAGACACCACAACCATGGCAACTCCTATGAAGGAAAACATTTGATTGAATATTGCCTGCAGTTTCAGAGGTTTAGTTCATTATCATTGCCATTACCTGATGACAAAGCATTCAAATGCGTTAGTCTATGGAGACCATTCTTATTCAAACATCCAGGCAGTTGCAGGCAGATAAGAGTCTATCCTGGCAGGCAGACTTGACAGCAAGCAGCAGGAATGGAAGCAGAAATAGGAAACTAATGACTCACGTCCTGATCTGCAGACTCAAATAGGAGAAATGGTTTGAGTCTCAAAGCCCACCTCCAGTGACATACTTCCTCCAACAACACCCCTAAACAGCACTACCAACAGGGGACCAAGTATGCAAATGCTTAAGACTACAGGTGACATTCCATTCAAATCACTATACATCTCAAAGTGTGCATATCATCTATCTATCAATCATCTATCTATCTATCTATCTATCTATCTATCTATCTATCTATCTATCTATCTATCTAGGAATTTTGTATCATTTATCTTATCTATCTACCTAGTATCATCTGTCACTACTCTTAAGTACTTGTAAGCCATTCATTTGAGTAAGTTTTTCTGTTAAAGATACAAATATATGGCTTTTTTGAGCTGTATAAGAAATCTATATGATAGATGGGAACAGATGCAGAGACCCACAGCCAGACACTATGGAGAGAGAGAGAGAGAGAGAGAGAGAGAGAGAGAGAGAG
>NC_034605.1:45540935-45556287 GCF_900095145.1 Mus pahari | reverse complement strand
GAGAGAGAGAGAGAGAGAGAGAGAGAGAGAGAGAGAGAGAGAGAGAGTCTAAACTGGAGGTCTCAATCAAATCCTTCTCCCTGAACCTCAGGGAACCACCAGAGGAGGAGGCAGGAAGATTGTAAGAGTCAGGGGGTATGAAGGACACTAGGAGAACAAGGCCTTCTGAGTCAACTAAGCAGGGCGTCATATGAGCTCAGATTAAAGCAGCAAGCACAGGACCCACATGGGTCTGTACACCGGTCCTCTGCATACAGATTCTAACAGCTTAGTATTTAGATGGAACTCCTGACTGTGAGAACAAGAGCATCTCTGACCCTGCTTGCTCCTGGGACTCTCCTTCCTGTTGGGCTGCTGCCTTGGTTAGGGTTTCTATTGCTCAGAAGAGACACCATGACCATGTAAACATTTAATTGGGGCTGGCTTACAGGTTCAGAGATTCAGTCCATTTATCATCATGGCAGGAAGCATGGCAGTGTCCAGGCAGTCATGGTGCTGGAAAAGGAGCTGAGAGTTCTACATCTTGATCCAAAAGCACTCAGAAGACTGTCTTGCAAACAGCTAGGAGTAGGGTCTGGCCTAGTTGGCCATCAATAGGAGGAGAGGCCCTTGGTCTTTTGAAGATTATATGCCCCAGTACAGGGGAATACAAGGGCCAGAAAGCAGGAGTGGGTGGGTTGGGGAGCAGGGTGGGGGACAGGGTATAGGGGGTTTGGGGGATAGCATTAGAAATGTAAATGAAGAAAATATCTAATAAAAAAGAAAAAAAGAAATGTAAATGAAGAAAATATCTAATAAAAAATTGTTTAAAAAAAAGAAAGCCAAACCCTACAGTGATACATTTCCTCCAACGAGGCCACACCTCCCAACAGTGCCACTCCCTATGGGCCAAGCGTATTCAAACCACCACAGTTGCCATGTCCAACCTTGATATGAAAGGTTTTGCTTTACCTTATTATATTTTATTTTGTCACATTTGGTTGTTATCACGTAAAAGCCTGTTCTTTTCTAATGAGAGCAAAGGAGTGGATCTGGAGGGGAGAGGAGCTAGGGAGAACTCAGAGGAGTAGAGGAAGGGGAAACTATAATCAGGATATATTTATGAAAAAATGTATTTTCAATAAAAGAAAAAAATGTATATGCTGCAACACACACACACACACACACACACACATACACATACACACCTGAATCTGTGGCAACTATTATCTAAGTGTAGAAAGTATTCCCTATACTCAGGCCTTAAAATTTCTCTTATGTGATGATAACATTTCAAAGTCTTTTAAGTACCAAAGTTTGGATTGAAAGAAAGTGATTTTTTTTCCCAGACAATTTCAATTACAATAATTCTTAAAGATAAGAATTGAAACAGTGTGCTTGATTATAATATATCAGTGCATTAACTAGCTGCCTTATTTAATGACTTTGAATAATTTTTAATTGATACTTATATATTCTACTCGAAGTCTTAGTACTTCTAGATCCTGGAAAATGTGTCTTTCTAATATTGACATTTTTCTTCTTTTAGTGTTTGATCTTCCATTTCCAGAATTTGATAAATAATGATGTCATTATTGTACATTTAAAAATTTTGTTTCTGATGACAATGTTGGAAAAATGTATTTTGTGATTCAATGAGTCTTTTATTAATAATTATTGGTAAATATATTCCTATCCCTATTTAACTAATAGTTTATGTAAATTATTAGATTGTTTTGACATTAAATTATTTCAGGAAATGTTTTTTAATGTAATGGCAGGGGATATAGCTCAGTTAGTTTAATACTTTCTTGTATGTATGTAGTCCTGGGTTCAAGTCCCCAGTCAAACACACACACTCACACACACACACACACACACACACACACACACACACACACAGAGGAAAAAATTAGTAATCATATGCTTTAAGTTTAAACACTTTATGAACTTATGTTGTTGATACTTGAGATTAAAGAAGTAAAGAATTTAGTTTTATATCTTAAAACTGTTGATTTATTTTATATCCTTTAAAATATTTTCAGGACATTTCAAAATAATATGTATGTGCTAATTCAGAGATATATGTGGATTTGGTAGGGTTTGTATAACCTGTTAGAATTTACTCAATTGCATTAAATTCCCGAGCCAGGTTAGTTTCATGGGCTATAACTTTTCAGGCAGTTCGGATTTCCCTTGATAGCTGGCCATTGGTCAACAAACGTTGTTAATTTTCAATTTTTACTGCTAATGATAACTCTCAAAACACACATTACATACCACAGAGTAATTTTTTCATTATACAGTTGGGCTAAAAGTGCCACCACTGGGTTCAGGAAGATCCAAGATACCTTTCTAGGGGCAGAATAAAGAGCTGAACCAGATGTTGAGCGTCAGGGCAGGAGTTAGGTAAGTTTATAAATGACTTGAGTTGGAAAGCTGCTAGAGTTACCACAGAGTCATGGCATGGAGTCTCGGATGTGAGCTGGACATTAGGGTTGAATTGACTTGTAGAGATAATAAGAAGAACCTTGGAGGTCATAGAGGCAAGGCTCACAACATCAGGAGCATGAAATCAAAGTGTGGGACAGACAAATGGATGGATAGATGGATAACAATTTGAGTAGGCTGCATCAACAGTAGAGATCAAGCTGAACTGAAACTACAGGGATAGGTGGGCATTCTCTTCTTGTCAGTCCCTGTCCACCAATACACTGGGCAGTCAGATGATTGCTCCATGGTAGATGTGTAGCATTAGCTGTCTTTTGTTTTGTTTTTAATGGGGTCCAGGTGAGAGTGTCACACCCATTCTCAGAATGGTGTTTCTGGAAACTTCTCAGGCTTCTTTATTTTTTTATGCAGTTTTAATAACCCATGTACCCATTTTCCCCAAGATTACTTTAATATATTTATAGGGGAAATAAATTATTTATGAATCTGTGCTTTCCATGTGGTATAGAATACGTAATAGCACTTATCCTCTCTCTGCATTTGAATTAACAGTGGAGCTAAATGCTGCTTGTAAAGTGGAATTATCAAAGAAAAAATACTATCTGAAAGCCCCTGTTCTTCCTAGTGTGGTTCAGAGCAGGGGGCAGCCTGATCTCAGTTGTATGTGTAATGCATCATATGTGTGTTATGAATATACTAATATCCTCATTGAATATAGATTTATTGCCTAAATGTGTTTTTTGATTAAAATTGAGACTATACCCACACATGTGCACATGTCACATGTGTATAAGCCAAAGAACAACACTGAACTATGTTCCTCAGTTGTTATAGAGTTTAATTTTGAGTGAAGGTCACTCATAGGCCTGAAGCTTGCAAAGTAGTGTGACTTCATCTCTCTAGCATTGGGATTACAAGTGTGTGCCACTGACCACACCCAGCGTTTTATGGGGTTTAGGAAAACAGAACTCAGTCCCTCAGGTGGTGCAGCAGGTATATACTGATGGCACCATCACCACTCAGTCCCAGAAACTGGTCTTTGAGACTCTAAAAACAAGTATGACTTTATCTGATGTCATCCTTTATGCATTATGTATGTAGATTCAGACTTGACAGATTGTACCACCCATTCATAACAGTCATGTGATGATTATACAAAAGAAGTCCATACTGATCTTGCTTGTACTCTTCACACATTGACATTGTTGGTCTACAATGGGCCATATCTGAAATGATGGGCCACTCATCTCTATTCAGTGTGCCTCTTCTAGAGGATGAGTTGGCATGTCTCATGATAGGGCAGGGGCCATGAGATTGCAAGCACTTTGAAAGGTATAGACTCAGGAATGCCTTGTTGTCCTTTCCACTTAGAGGTCAAAGTAAGGCACAGGAGGTGGGAAAAAATTCCATATGAATAGTAGGAACTTGAAAATCACTTGGCATAATGTATACAGATAAATAGGGGTAGAGATTTGGACCCACAATACAGCCCATGTATCCTATTACACAACTAAGACTTGTTCTTATATGTCAGTTAAGCTCTGCATTTACAGAAATTCATTCAGTTGAACCTGGTCTCTCCTACCAATCAGAAACACTAACCATTCACTTGTATGAGTCATTGATAACTGCAACATGACACGAACATTGTTATTTAATATTTAGAGTTGGATTAATAAAATACCGTTGGCAAATATATTCCTGGCAGCAAGTTTATATGAAATTGGTACATTGAATGATAATTACTATGTAGCATGCTAATGTTCCTATTAGCATCCTAGTTTCCTGTAACTGTGGCCTGTGGGAAGTAGCTAATTCAGAGTGGAAGGCAGGAAGATACATCTTTCTTTTAAGACATTTTAATCTCTTGATTTGTATTATTCTGGAGGAGGCAGGATGATGGAAGATAAAACCATGGGAAATAGAAGATTTTTCTACGAGAGATGACAAAAAGAAGAAAAAATTGACTCTTCTTTGATCTTGATGCTTAAATTTCTGATGAAAGACAAGTAGTCACAGAATCACAGAACATTCTGAGAGTCGTCCCATGGTGCATGTTTACAGATAGTCTAGTGTGCTCACAAGCTTTTCATAGAATCATGATATTCTGGAGTTAGAATAGATTTTATAGTCCCTTACTCGAAATCCAGTCATCACTGCTGAATCCCTCAGAGAACACTACTGTTAGATGACAATTGGTCTTCCTTGGAACTTTCCCAGTCATGAGGAGTTCACATATATAGGATGATAGACTGTCCTATAAATGCAATGATGAGCGCAGATTACAGCAATCTGCTCTCTCCTCCAACAATATTCTCCACTCCATCCTAGTACTACTATATGTCCCATAGTGAGCAGCTAAGATGCCCATTCTTCCCACATTGCCAACAGTCATGTTTTTCTGGCTCATTTTATTCTATCTCTCATTTCTTGTGCTAATCTTCACAAGTCTCTTATTTCCATCCCCATGCTCTGGGGATTCTGTATCTATCTAGCAATGGCCTCAATATTTACTTCTTTTTTATTAATATTATTCCTTATAGAGAACTCTAGATATGAACATCACAATCCAAGGACAACATAAATAGCTTGGAATTATGTAGAACCGGTGCCTGTCCAATGACGTAATAGCAAAGATGGGTATGACTACAGAGACTTGACTACTGAGCTCAGTTTTTAGAGGACGAGATTGAGATCCAGAGGAACTATGTGACTCACCAAAGAGCTATCATATCACTGAGTGGCAAAATCAAAGTGAAAATAAGCAATGGAAATGCCAAATTCAGGTTAAAAAATCCCAATAGTGAACATATTCTAAAATATTCCTTGTTGGCTTTTGGAGTAGAGTCTTAAAGGAACCAACGTCAACTGTACTTCTGTTTTCCTGTTTGTCACAAGGTTTTCTAAGAACCTGAAATTATCATCAAACCAAATTATCAGAACATTTCTCAAAAATGAGATTTAATATATATAGTTTGTATGTGAAGAAACTGATAAAGAAGAAGTTACCTTGCTCATATTTCTTGCTAGTTAGAAGGATAGCTGAGGTTCAAGAGAATTTCTTTCCAACTTGAGGATCCATAGGTCACAGGTAATTTTAGTTTTCAAAAACAAACAAACAAACAAACAAACAAAAAACATTTGGATGGAGAAGGTAGACAAATTTCAGCTAATGATTCCTGGCACAAAAAATGCAAATATAAAAGAATTCAAAAGAAGCAAATAGAAAGTTGGGACATAGAAGACTTTTACATTTGGAGTTGGTTGGCTTTCAGAAAATATTTCCAGGCAACTCATTGAAAACTGAATTAGCCTTTTCAGTGAATAATGGCAGAACAATTAGATACACTATAAAAAGATTAATCTCAAAATTACCTGACAACACCGAAAAAAAATTAACTAGAAATAGAACACTCATATATGCATAAAAGCTGAAAGTTTGAAAGCTTCAAAAGCTAGCATAAGTGCATTTTCTCTCGTGGGAGGAAAATAGTTCTTAAATATGACGCACCAACTACAAATCTTAAGAGAAGAATAAAATGGTAAATGACATTCCACTAAAGTGACAATGTGCTCTTCAAGATACACTTAGGCAAATGAACAATCAAGTCACAAGCTGGGAAAAACACTCGCGATACATATGTCTGACAAAAGCCTCTTTGGTGGCACATTTAACTAACTCTTACAAGTCAATAACAAGTTTGTGAACACCCCAGACAAAATGGAAAAATAGTTTCAACATATTTCACAAGAATGGGGCACAGATGGTCCCAAGAACATGAAATGATGCTTCAGCTCATGTTGGCAGGATACAATGAAAACGACCCCATTTCTTACCAGTGGGAGGGGCCTACATTAAAGAGCCCAACAATACCAAACATTGGAAAGAAGAAAGAACTGAAGCTGTTATTGTTTATTCCTTCTGGGAGTGGGATAAAACCATCAGAAACAAGTTCATCACTCTTTAATGATATGACTTATTCATATATGAAGCTACTTGGATGTTTCATTCTGAAGGGTTCACTCAAGAATAATTAC
Source organism: Mus pahari (assembly GCF_900095145.1). Lineage (NCBI taxonomy): Eukaryota > Metazoa > Chordata > Mammalia > Rodentia > Muridae > Mus > Mus pahari. The sequence continues at coordinate 45,549,819 of NC_034605.1, read as the reverse complement.
AATATATACTCACTCTGTAGCTTTTAGGTAAAAGTAGCCAGAACCTCTTTTCATTTAAAAAAGAATATTAGAAACAGCACATTTTTCTACCATCAGCTTACAAAATTAGTTTTTGTTTTATTTCAAGGTAATATTTCTCAACAATAATAGGAATGAACTATCAGCATATGTATTATGTTCAGGCTTCAAAAAATATGCCAAAGGAAAGAAAATAAGATGATTTAAATGAATTTTCATGTAAATTTAGGAAGTTCTGAATGATCTCCAGTGGGAAGATGGTGAGAAATGGTGGCTGGGACGAAAGGTACACACACGTGACTATAAACACTCAACCGTGATACATGTTCAAATCCGTATTTGAAAAAATTATTAATGTAATCCAACTTCATTTTTTCACAGCAAGATACGATATCTTTCCTGCTGTTTGTGAAATTCTTAGAAAATGGGTGGGAGATAAGTAAGGCCTTACCCAAGAATATCCATTCAGGCCATAAGCCTGGTTCATTGCTATTTTAAACAACAAATCTCGATATAAAAGGAATTCTGCCCCAATGCCTATAACCTCCCCAGAAAACGGAGTGAATTGTACTAGAAGTGTTGTTTCTTGGCTGGTGTGAGGGTTCAGCCAGACTCCAGAGTGAGGTTCCCAAGTTCCCATAATTCCCCTGTCTTCCTAATTTGTTTTATTCATTTTTAGAGAATTTTGTACAATGTAATTTGAATACATCCATTCCTTCCTTAACTCTTCCCAGACATAATCCGTCTTTCCTCTCCGCCCAACTTTGTGTCTCTCTACCCCCCCCTTTTTTTTAACCCACCAATACCAATTTGATCTGCCCAAGAATTCTGGGATGTGTGGCTCCCATTGGATTGTGGTTGGCTTACTGGGACTGCACTCGTAGGGAAAGCTGACTCTCTCTCCAGGGACTGGGTCTCATACCCAACTCCCCTGTCCATGCTAGAGTTTGGTCTAACTAGAGCTTGTGCAGGTATTGTAGAGGCCTTATGCATGCTGTCACAACCACTGTGGGTTCTTATGTGCAGCTGAGCTGCTGTGTTCAGAAGACACAGTTTCATTTCAGTTCATCTAGCAACTCTGGCTCTTACACTTTCTCCACCCCGTCTTCCACCATGATTCCTGAGCACTAGGAGGGGGCATGTGGTAGATATGCTCCATTTAGAGTTAAGTATTCTACTGTTTCAGATTTTCTGCATCTTGGCCACTTGTGAGGGTTTGCTTTAGTCACCATCGACAACAAAAAGACATTTCTCTGTTAGAGGTTAGGAAATGAATTAATCTATGGGTCTAATGATAAGTCACTAGATGACATTTTAATGTCATGTCCATTTATCAAAATAATAACAGTAGTTTCTCCCTTAGGGCCTATGACTTATCTAGGTATAACTTCAGGGCTGTTACTAGTGCTGGTGGCTGGTGTGAGTTTCATCTTGTGAAGTGGAACTTAAATCCTATCAGAACATGCTTGGTAATTCTCATGATGTTTTTGCCACTACTGCACCCGTGGGCAAATCTTGCTAAGTCAGTCATTTTGTAGCTCATGGTCTTTCTAGTATGGTAAGATAGATGATGTTTTCCCCTCTAGGAGCTTCCCCAGAGTCTTCTAACACTATGATAAACAGCAGGGGTCAACACTAGCTTGAGTTCTCCATCTTACTGTCAAGTTCTGGGGTAACCAAGAGCATTGACGATAGCCTGTACTGTTTGGGGTCTACGGGAGATTACAGGCCAGTAGCTCCCAAAGCAAACCATTCCTGACACTGGGTTCTTGCTTGTTTGTCTATAGTGTCTAATGGGGGCATTGTTGTACAGCTATAGTTGTGTACATATGGATTATACATGCATATATAGAAGCTCCACAGTATCAGGCTTCCATATGACCCTTTTCAAAAGGGTTTTGGTGTTTTTTTGTTTGTTTGTTTGTTTTTTGTTTTTCAAGACAGGGTTTCTCTGTATAGCTCTGGCTGTCCTGGAACTCAGTTTGTAGACTGGCCTCGAACTCAGAAATCCACCTGCCTCTGCCTCCTGAGTGCTGGGATTAAAGGCGTGCGCCACCACGCCTGGTTTTGGTGTTATTTTATCCCTACCCATTTTCCTTTCTTTACTTTTCCCTCCTCGTCTCGACTTAAGCATTTCTGTTTCCCTTTAACCCTTTATACCAGTGATTTTGATTTCCTCTCCTTGAAGGCCTTCCCATTACCCCTCAGTAATTTCCTCACTTCTATGCATACTTCAAATGAAGCACATATATCTGAAGTTTCAAAGCTAACACCCACCACTGAGGGAAAACATGAGATCTTTGTCTTTCTGGTTCTGGTTTACCTCATTCAGAGTAATTGATTCTCATACTAAGTGTGAGAACAATAATGAACAAATTAGGTTGTCCTACAGTCAGAGAAAACAGGCATCAAAAGTAAGATGAACTATATATATATATATATATATATATATATATATATATATATATAAACAATATATATGTAAAATCATATGTTTATTTACTATGTGTAAGTTTTTGCTTGGCTAAATGATTTTTCACACACACATATGTATGTATTTACATGATAAAAGATATATATGTATCTTTTAACTGTATTTTGAATAATATCCAGATAAATATTATTTGCTATCATGTTCTTTCTATACATTGTAAAATTTCTTCCTAGTGTGGGTAAATATTTCTACCATGTATCTGGGTTTACCTTGACCCTTGCTGCATAGTAACTATCATAACTATCACTGCCAATACTGACCTACTCTTTCTTAATTTGAGCAAAGGTCATTTTAATGTGTATTTGCTTTATAATCAATTAAATCCAATATTTTCTTCAACTATATCTATAGGTATGTCTCTATAAATTTCAATCCTGTTCCTTTGAGCATTTTTATTGTTAGACTTTTTAATTTTACACACACACACACACACACACACACGTTTTACAAGGCATGGTTTCTCTGTTTATAGCCCTGGCTGTCCTGAAGGCATGTGCTACCATTCCCTGCATGACTTTTACTATTTTTAACAAACTTATGCAAACTCTCTCTTTCTTTCTTGCTCTCTTTCTCTCAAATAGCTACCTCAATTGGTTAATATTTATTTTAATAAAACGTATGGTTCTTCTTGATATTTTCTATGTATAGACCTTTTTATGTCTGTATTGTGATTTTTCCATCTTTTAACTTGAATCCATCTTTGAAAATGTGAGGAAAAAAAATCCGTAAACATGAGTTGAAATTCTTGTCTTGTAGGGCACAACAGTTTCAGGTAGTTCCATCAATGGCTACATCATGAGGAAAGAAAAAGCCAGGGCTCTAGCAAGAGAAACAAAGAGCGCAGCACCTGTCCAAGGCTTGAATAACAATTTAATATACTTATAAATAAGGAGACATTATCAGTGAAGAGAAACAAAATATGGTAATAAAAGAGCCCAAGACAGTGTTCCGATACACACCATCTTCAGAGACAAAGAACATCTGGGGAGATGCGAGGAAAACTTTAACTGCGTGATTTGAGATCAGGTCCACATGAACAGTATAATGATCCTCTGGTCTGACACATGGGTTTTAGCATAAGGATATCTGGGCATCGTTTATGTGACTTTCTCAAAACACTGACACAGAATCACAATGAACCCAAACCTTGGGGGTTATTAGGCAAACTATTAAATGTAGTTAGAATAACGTTTTGTCCACCTCATTTGTCCCAGGTGGGACAAAGTCCCACCATCCCAGGGCTCAGCTGCTTAAGAGACTTAAGTGACCACAGAGATGTTTGTCATCTGTCTGTGAGCTCCGCCTGCTGGCCACAAAATGACCCTGGAAGAGTGTTTTACAGAGAACCATTTATTCATGCACAGGATGGCCCAACTTTTAAAATAATTGGGCTTTGTAGAAGTTACATAATGGCAACTATAGACTATTCAAAGAGGCTTATTATCTTTTAAATTGTCTTGTGATACATTATAAGAATTACTTTTCTAAATGAAATAAGGATGGGAAAAAGTTATTCTTCTTTGTGTTTGTAAGGGTACAGCCTAATTTAATCTTAAAATGTATACCTTGACAACCTGTAGCCAACATTAAGTTCAACGCCCACATCTCACTCTCAGTAATATGAAACAGGTGATCACACAAAAGCAAAGTGAGGCATAAGAGGATGTGAGAACCAATGTATTCATGGAAAAACCAAAAACAAAGCAGAAAGCCAAATTTCTTCCACGCTGAAGAAATTGTTAAGTGAAAGTATATCGTAGGGACAGATTCATTATGAACCCTGGAAAGAATATATATTTTTATGTATTACTATGAGAAGTTAATGTGACTTAACTTTCATTTTGTGAAAAATGTGAGAGAAATAACATTCAAGGAGGAAAAATTATTGTGGTTTATAGTTTCAGATGTTTCAGATATGATGGCTGACTCCACTCTTTCTGGGCGTGTAGTAAAATAGATCATGCGAACATCATGGAGAAAGTCAGGGCAGAGTAGAATTGTTCTTGATGGCCAGAAAGAAGAGGGAGGTCAACAGGAAGCACCAAGGGTCAAGGCTGACTCTCCCAAAGCACACATTTAGGGACTTGCTTCCCACAAATACACTCTAAATCTTCAGTCCCACAACCTTCTAACAGGTATTCAATCTTCCTACCTAACAACGGAGTCAAACATCCATAGGATCAGAGCATTTCTGTTCTAACTGTCTGGAAATTGCCTCACAGACACACTTAAAAGTATGCCTGCTAATATCCTAAGTGTCCAACACGACAATCAAGTTGGCAATCAGATTTACCCACCCCAGAGAGTACCCATGAGAAGTTGGTAGGTTGGGCCATTATAAGGCATAGAATGCCTGTCTTCAAGCAGTTTTACATACTGTGGGATTTGAAATTAGATGATTTATTTCAAATTCTAGAATCACTACATCCTAACATGCAAGCCAACTTGGCCAAGGTGAATCTCCTCTTCTTTTCTCTAAACTGGATGAGGTAACAATAACTTCATTGTAAAGTTTCTTTAAAAGTAACAAGACATTCAAATAATCTGCAGAAGCATAGCCCACTTTAAACCAACTCTTGAGTTTCTGTAACCATGTTCATTCAAATTTATGTTCCCATCTATGGACAGATGAATTTCTGTATGCTTATTCTAAAATGACTGTGCTTATCCTATGGAGTTGGGCTTAAAGATAATTTTCAGATTGTCTTTATATCATCTGTGTGCATGTAAATATATTTCAAATTTTGAATATGTATCTTTCACACACAAGGCAATGAAGTATCTTTTACTGTAGAAATGCTAGGATATTAATAAGATCCCTTTTGAACAATAAAAAGAACCAAAACTTAAATTTTAATACTGTACTTAGATCTTCTTTCCTTTTGATCAGGTGGCCTCATAGTTGCTGAAAGTCACAAATAAAGCGGAAACCTGAAAAGATTCATGTCAAGACCTGATTATTCTAGAAGCATGAAACACCAATAAAGCTGGGAAAACAGACTGAATTCTCCAAAACGATTCATTTCTTATAATCTTCATGGTACAAACAAGAGTAAGGTGTGCATCAAGAATGTTCAGGCAGTCAAACCAATGATCTGGAATCTGATCGTATGGAAGAGCATGCTGTTCTCTTGTCATGTGTCATCATGGAAAGAGATAAAGGGAGGCAGAGGGGGGCCATGATGAAATTGCTTTAGTGCAGTTCCCAAAGTTATGTCTGTGCAACCCTCTGGTTCTATTTTATGATATTCTTTCAGCAAATCTAACTTTGCCTTACATACTGAAGTGGCCACAAGTAGCTTTTTTGATAGGATTCCCCTTTCTAAAATGTCTCTGACCTCACATCCAAAATAGTCTGCTCATAACACCATCTTAAGAGTAAGGGCCACAGTTAGGTTCATTTGATTATTAAAGACCATGGTAGTAAATATGAACCCTTGGCTATGTACAAAATTTCATTTTATTTTTAGATCAAAACAATCCTTTTCACTGTCCATGACAGAGGGCAGGATGGTGATATTGTGATCATTGAATGTATTTATTCAACTCCCTCTGATATAAGCAACCTGAAACCTGTAAACTAGAAAAAGGTGCCTGAGACTTTCTTCACCATCTGGAAAACCTGCAAAGATGTGCTGATGCCCTAGATTGGTGGAAGGGACAGAGGTGCCCTAGACAATTCATCCTGCATAGAGGTTCCCCTGGGGATGAGGGAGAGAGAACCTGAGAGAATGTGTCTAGCATCCAAAAACCTCAGGGAAATAAGCGCTAGAGACCAGCGCTGCCTACTTGGTAGGATGTGACATCAGTTGAACTCCTTTATGGCCAGGAACTGGACAGCAACTTACATGCCATCACCAGTTAATTTATACTTGCTGATTAATTATATTATGAAAAAATTAAATTTATAACAGGGCTGAACCAAAAGACTATCATATAACATACAGGATTCTCCAAGAAAGTTGACTCTTAGGTGGGTAATGAATATTCCTTTGGTGTAAGTTTGTCATAAATATTGTATGAATATTTTTGCATATGAATATTTTTAAGTGGCTGTTTTCAAATTCAACTGAGTAGTGCAGATATTTGTCAACATATACGTACATTATTAATGAGCATTCATAATGCTGATTTAATAATTATTAATGCTGAGCATTAATAATCCTGATTTTTGCTTGCCATGGTTACTGAAGGAAGATGTAGCGATGTAGCCATCCCATGCAGAGTTCCCTACTCTTCCATATCCATAACTGAAGGTGCAATGACTCAAACAAAATTTTCCACCAGAACTACCTTTAGGTCTGCTTCGATTTCACAACCAGGAATCAGCACTGACCTACTGATACTTTGTAATTAATTTTGCAAAGCAAACCACAGCCTTGAAGAATTGTTAACAAGACACAAACAGATCTCAGGAGCTCAACTTAACAGTGGCAGACAATAAGCCAACCTGAGCAGCCAGGGCTTGCTTCTGAGAACATGATTGGGTTATAAGTCTTGAAAAAGGATTCTCAAAGGCTAAGCTATATGAAATGTGTGTGTTTGTGGGTAAACCATGGTTAGAACCTGGACTCTTTAGTGCTTCGGCATGGTATATAAAACCTCTCAAAAAGAATGCAAGTAACCACTTACTCAAAAATAGCTCTCCTCAAGAAACACCGGGAAGGAGTCTCGTGGCTTTGACTGTATTCTCACTATGGCTTGGGATTTGCATACATGACCCAAAATAACCAGTCATGAAAGTTCTAAAATCAGAGTTGCATATGTAGAGATTTAAAACACAAGCATTCAGAAGAAAACCATGATGTATACTGTAACCTGAAGACATAAAACTCAGAAGTAGCACAAAGAGTTTTCTTGAAAATCAAGAGAGAGAGAGAGAGAGAGAGAGAGAGAGAGAGAGAGAGAGAGAGAGAACCAGAAAAAGAAAACAAGAAAATTAGAAGTTGAGTCACATGAGAGGACATGAGCAGGTCACATGGGCAGACATGAGCAAACCACATGGGCGGACCTGAGCAGATCACATGGGCAGACATGAGAGCACACAGGCAGAGATGAGGAGGTCATATGAGAGGACATGAGCAAGTCACATGTGTAGACACGAGAACACATGGGCAGACATGAACAGGTCACATGAGAGGACATGAGCAGGTCACATATGTGGACATGAGAGCACATGGGCAGACATGAGCAGGTTACATGAGAGGACATGAGCAGGTCACATGGGCAGACTTGAGCAGGCCACATGGGTAGACATGAACAACTCATACTTATTCCTAACTGAGCACCAGGAGAGAGTGTTGCTGATGGGCCCAGAAAGAAAAAAGAACATTTCCTTAACTGTCTGATGTTCGATGAAAGGGGCTCGCCAGAGATTGAGACAGAGAATGTGCTACAACAGGGTAAGGGACATAGGATTCCATCTCCATCATTTGGTCCATGTAGCCGAGTAAGGCATCACCATGGAGACAAAGGTGACAACATGTATGAGCAAGGAAATGGGTTGTCAGGCATGTAACTCTCTTCAAAAGGGAGGGCATAGACTATGAGGAGGATGTCAGAAGATCTTGGCAGAAAAGACACATGACATTCAGGTATGGATGATTAATTGAGTGATAATTAGATAACCAAGCTCTCAAATTCCAGATCATCTCATGCAGAGGGAAGAATTAAAAGGATAGAAAATAGATTTTTTTTCAATTTTGGCATTGAGGGTCACACAAAAATATGTTTAAGTTCAAAGAAAAGAAAATATGATCACAGAGATGATATTCCAAGAAGTGAGAAGTGAATAAAGGAGGGAGAAGAGAGAGAGAGAGAGAGAGAGAGAGAGAGAGAGAGAGAGAGAGAGAGAGAGAAGACAATAAAATGTTAGAAAAAAAAATCAATGGATTTTGGTGAGTTATTATCTCCCAACTAGGAGAGAAACTAAGCCAGAATCCAATTGTATGTAGCTTTTCCTTAGACTGTAAAGAACTCAATTTAGCTAAGCTGAAAAAAAAAAGTAGCAGTGTTCAGGTAAAAATAGCCAAAATATACACATATGGGTTCTCATATCAGAAAACATCCCTGGCAGATATTATAATCACACCTGAAGTCAGAGAGCGACGTGAGCTCCTTTTCAAGTCTCTCGTTTTGCTGACTGACATTTTTATTTCTTTCCTAAACTGAAATATCATAGTTTTGCTATTTAAAATGGATGATTACTTTTATATAAAAAATACTCAGTAAATTAAAATCCTGAGAGTAAGTCAGATACAAATTATTACATTTAGGCTGATCTTTTCCTGTCCTTAATAGACAAATAGTGTTTTCAAATTGATCAGGAGATGATAAATGCCTACTGAAAAATCTAGGCCAAGGTTAGGTTCA
>NC_034605.1:45527492-45540778 GCF_900095145.1 Mus pahari | reverse complement strand
ATATATATATATATACACATACACACATGTACACACACAGAGACAGAGACAGATGAAAGGGAGGGGGAGGAAGAGGGAGAGGAGGGAGGGGAAAGAGGGAGGGGGAGGAGGGGAAGGAGGGAGGGGGAGGGGAAGGAGTAAGTAAGAGGAGGGAGGGAGGGGAAGGAGAGGGAGGGGGAGGCAGAGGGGAAGGAGGGAGAAAGGAAGGAGGGAGGGGAAGGGAGAGAGCAAGCATGGCAGGCCTTGGAAAGAAAGCTTAAATTTTCACAGTAAGAACCTGAGTCCTCTGAAGGGAGCATGTCTTGCCTATACAATTGTCAACTAATGTGAGACTATGGCCTCCTAAAGAAAGGAATCAGCAACTTGCTTTAAAACTGAAAGTAAGTTTGTGGAATGGAAACAAACTTGGACAAATCCAAAGGAACCATAGGAACCGGACAGCCAGTTCCCTCAGTGTTCCTCTGTCCATCCCCTGTCTCATCTCAGGCTTCTAAAGGACAGCTGGATGGAAGCCAGCCTCTGGCCTAGTGTTATGTGATCTGTGGTGGAACCGGTTTTGCGGGTCAGGTCTGCTAACTCTACCACTAGCAGAATGTATTAGACCTCATCACCTAGAAGAATCTCCAGAAACCAGAATTTTACTTCCTGGTTGCTGAAATGCCCACTCCCGAGAAAAGGATGCATTTTGGGAGCTCTGGAGTGATCATGTATTCTATACTTCTCCAACATGACAACTACAGCAGGGCTGACTCAAGTTCCCCCACTTCTGGTACTCCAAGAGAAAGAAGTAACAACATGGGGGCGGGGTGGGGCATGGGGATCATTCTTGTCAATCCGTTTCAAAGAAGAAAGCTAAACACAAACACCAACAAAGAAACAAAAAATAAATGAACAACAACAAAACATGGACGTTATTAGGCGGGAAAGACTCCGTGGTGCTTATAAGTTATTTGTGCCTGCGCATGCGCGTACAACTTGCCTTTCAAGGTGGGATGTGGCGCTCATATCCCCACATCCTCTAAGCTCAGATGAAGGTTTTCTGTCTTTATGAAGAGGCAGTTGAAAGCCTCAGAGCTAGAGCTGTATATCTTTCTCCTTCCAAAGGGTTTACCAGAACAGATGGCAAAACCGCCAAAGATAGAGATAAGCTTGGTTGCAAAGAAAGAGGACGCGATTGCTGGAATTACTTCCAGCTCGCACACAAGCCAGCATTTCCAGCGCTAACCCTGCCTTCCTCCTGAGTGCTTCCAGATCCTCTAGGTGGAGGAGGGATGTGAGCAGGGATCATGCACAGAATCTTTATGAAAAGTGTTTTTCTGCGCTGTTTTTCTCTCTTCGTGTCAAGTGCCGACAGCTCTTTAGGACCAGACTGAACACTCTTCACCTAGAAATTTGCAAGTCAAGCTTAGAAATTCAGAATGTACGCACCCCGTGGGAAGCTGGATATCAGTGCGCGGTGGGCAGGGTGTGGCTCGGCCTCTGGGATGGGCTTCTAGGTTTCCAAGAGGACCTTCAGACATTTCCCCCATCAGGCAAATGATGCTGTCCGGAGCCATCGAAAGTTACCGTCAAGAGCCTCTGATACATGGCAGGCTGTTTGGTCTTCTTGTGGCTTCAGCAGTGTCCTATTCCCAATTCAGTGAACTTGACTCAGGCTAAGTGACTTACTCAAGGCCACTTAATAAATACTTGAACTACAATTTTCTTTCATGGACTGAGAATAACTATCCTTTCGCTAATTTACAGGATCTTAGCAACTAGATGATGTATGAACCCTACATGAAATAACCCTATTAATAAAGCCTTTGCTGTTTATTTTTGTGTAGGTACCCAATGTACAATGGCAGGACATGAGCAGATGTGACGAGCATAGCCTGTGACAAGAGTGGAAGTTCTTTGTATTTTGGCTCTACCATTCTTGTTTATTTTGCAGGGCCTATTTAAAAGGCAGCCAGTGTTGAAATTCACAATGGTTGAAATGGTATAGCACTCAACTTTGTGTTCAAGATGACCATGTTAACCTTGTGACTTGGCAAGATGGGAACAAATGTCTTCCTTAGATTAAAGATGCCACTCTGGAGATGACTCTCTGGGAGAGTGGCAGGCACTGGGTTTTGATAGGCATTGCTGTGAGTAGTTACACCAACACAGGGAGGTTGTGGGGAGTTATAGCCATCAGTCGCCTCTTCTCGGACAAGTTATTCTGAGTTACATGAGACTGGTGATGCAGGCACAGTTTGCTCTGGGGACTGGAGGGAAGAAGTGGGAGCTGACAGAGGTGACTAAGTTTAACAAAACAAATTGGGTCAACTGGGACATGGCGACAAAGATTGTTTTTAAGAGTTTTATCTAAAGTCCACCCTGAGTTTGTGTCTTGGGCAGGCACAACTCAAGAGAAAAGCACTGAAGACCGCTGATTAAAATGAAACATAACTATTGATAAAGACAAGGGAAAGGATGATCACATAGTCTCAAATAAGACAAGTGTCCTCATTTAGCATGCACACAGATGCTGTGCCAAGCTATCTGCAGGAGCAGGTGTGAGAGGCAGAGCACAGACGCCTTCCGTCATCTTTCTGGAAATATTCCCTTGACTTAGGCTGTGCACTGGCCGATATTTGAAACCATCACGGTGGTATAAACAAATCAGACAATGTATGTCTCCACCATCATACCTCATATACATATAGGCTGCTCATTCTGTATAGGGGCCATTAAAGACTTAGAAGCTCTTAGGAAATGTCATAGTGCAGTTAGTATATACCTGCAGACAAAATTGCACATACAATAATGTGCAGTATAAACCATTTGGTAATATGCAGCCTTGTCACTGGCTCTTCTTAGAGAGCTGTACTTGTGTTGTGATAGTCAGCGCTTTGTTTACTTATAAAAAGTCATACACAGTACATTGTCAGTACTACATGGAAACCTACAGAAAAATTGAATACATGTAGTATATAGACTATTTGTTGTGATGGATTATAATATAATAATAGTAACAATAATAATAATAAGTCTACTTTTTGGTTTTATTGAGATTTGTATAACTCACAAAAGTCTATAGATTTGGCATATGTATTATGTTTTTGAAAAATATTCCTTTTATTTTTTGAAATTATTATAGAACACCATCTTTCCCCTCCTTTCTGGTCCTCTCAACCCCTCCCACCTACCCCCCTCTTTGCTCTTTTTCAAATGTGTGGTCTCTTTTTTTCCCCCCACATGAATACAGCTTGCTCAGTCTGTACTTGTATGTGTATGTTCCCAGGGTTGACTGCTCAACATTGGGTAACCAACTAGTGTGCTCTCCTCTGTGGAAGACTATTCCGCTTGCCCTCACCATTCTTTGGCTGCCTGTAGCTCTTTGTGTAGGGTTGGCATCTCTGAGATTTCTCCTGTTGTCAATGGTGGCGTATCTATTGTCACCCTTCTTCAGCTACTGTTTAGGCAGTCCTGTTGGTGACACTTTATGAGCGTAGCTTCTGACATTCCTAGGAGACACAGTCTCACAGCAAGCTCTCTCTCATCCTTTGCCATTTACGATCTTTCTGCCCCATCTTCTGCAGTGATCTAGAAGCCTTGGGTGCAAGGAGTTGTCTTGTAGATGTATCCATTGGGACTGCGCTCCATAATTCAGCATTTTGATTGGTTAGGTTTTTCTGTAATGGTCTCTGACGGTTGCAAAGAAGTTTCCTTGATGAGGGTTGAAGACTACACTTACCTGTGGGGGTGAGGACAAATCTTTAGGATGCGGTTAGGCACTGTGTTTTGGTACACATTTTGACAGTGTTTCCTAGTCAAGCTAATAATCACACTCTTCATCCATATGTTTACTGTTGTATATGATAATACTTTAGGATCTGCTCTCTCAGGGTTTGACGACTCTCCATGTGTTAGTATGAACTACAGTCACCTTGCATGCTTGGATTCTGAAGAACACTGATAAGTTAGAACTGGAAGTCTATACCCTCTGAGCCCGTCCTCTCTCACCTCCACCTCTAGCTCCACTCACACTTCCAGAAGCTCAGCTGCTTCTCTTTCCCCGTTTAAGATTCCAGCGTGAGTAAGATCAAGAAGCGCTTGCCTTTCTCTGACTTACTGAACTTAGCACAATGATTCCCGGATTCCCTCAGGTTGCCACAATTAACAGGACACCCTCATTTTTAAGGGCAAATCATATCCCACTGTGCTATAGATCCCACTTTCTTTAGCCATTATTTCATCCATGAGCATTTTGATTGATTCATTACCCCAATGTATATAGAAGTGCAGATACCTAATTTGAGATGAACAGTGTTAGTTTGACAGGGGTTCGGGGGGAGCATACTCAGAAGTGGGGGTGCTGGATCAGCTCTATTTTAATTTTTTTGAGGAAAGTACATATTGTTTACATAATGCATGTGTTAATTTTCATCCCCACCAAAACATAGAAGTGTTCACTTTTGCTAAATGCTCATTTAAACTGTTATGGTTTGATTGTGATAACAACTAACCTAAGGTATGTGTTGTAGTTCATTATGCTTTTGATTTGCCCTTCTCAGTGATTAAGGATGTTGAGCATTTTTTCCTATACCTGCTGGAGTTTCTGTGCCTGCTGTGCCTGCTGTGCCTGCTGTGCCTGCTGAGCCCGCTGCACATGTTGTAGCTGCTGACATTTATTTCCTTTTTTGCGCATATGTGCATTTATGTGCTCCTTGGTGTACAAATGCATGTATTTGTATGTGTATTTGTGTGTGTGTGTGTGTGTGTGTGTGTGTGTGTGTGTGTGTGTATGTGTGTGTGAATGCGGAAGCAAGAGTACATGTGACCTTGGGTGTCCTCTTCAGGAGGGCCATCTCTTCCTTCCATCTCTCACTGGCTTAAAGCTCAGCAGTTAGGTGAGGCTAGGTGTCCGGTGGCCTCATCTCTGTCTCCCCAGTGTTGGAATTAAAAGACCACGCCACCATAGTTGGCATTTTCTGTGGACTGTGGGGATCAAATACAGGCTCTTGTCCTTGTAAGGCAAGAACTTGAACTGGCTCACCCTGCAGGCCCTTTTGTTTGCTTTGTATGACAGGATGCCAAGTAGCTCAGGCTGACCTTGATGCTGCCATGCAGTTGAAGTTCGACCTTGAACTCTTTCCTCCTGTTTCCTCCTCCCAAGTGCGAGGAGATGACAGGCAAGGGCTGTCATGCCTAGCCTTTGTCTTCTTTCCCGGGGACAATATTTACTCAGGCTCTTTGCTCATTTTGAAGTTGGATTACATGGGTGATTTTGATTTTTACTACTGAGTTTTATGACTTCCTTATATATTTCTGGATATTAATCCCTTATTAGACAAGGGATTTGCAAACACCCCCGCCTTTTGTGGGTTGCCTTTTCATGATGTTTATTGTTCCTTTGCTTGGCTAACATTGTAGTTTGCTATGGTCCTACCTACTCGATGCTGCCCCTCCCAATGTCTGGAGTGTCCCACAGTGTTCTAGTGATTTTATAGCTTATGTTCTTATGCTTATGTGTAAATTCACTTTCCCTTGGCTTTTGCATAAAGGACAAGCCAGAGAGCCCTTGTCTTTGTGTGTATTCTGCTTCCCATCACCATCACTGACCAAGCTAACCTTCGCTCATCTTGGCACTACTGGCAGTCCAGAGGATTAGTTAGTTGGCTGTGTAGATATGGGTTGCCTTCTTTCCCCCTGGCATACCTGTCTGTGTGATGCCGTTTTGAATACTACAGCTTTGTAGTGTAATTTGAAATGACAAGGCGTCATATTCCTTCCTCTTTCCCGTTTAGGATCGCTTCATCTACTTGGGTTATTTTGTGGTTCCATGAAAAATGTTAAGATCATTTCTCCATCTCTATGAGGAATGCTATTGGAGTACGGATAGTCTGGATATCTCAGAACTGATTCTTTGAGTTTAAAGCGTAGGTGTCTTCATTTATCTGTTCCTTCTTCAATTTTTCAACCAATGGTTATAGTTTTCAATAATACAACACTGAATGGTCACTTTCTGAGTCAGCGCACAGAGCAATGGGTTTCATTATATGAATCTTTTGCTCTTGTTGATGGTCCTCCCCCTCACGCTCCACCCCCACCACTTTGTCTGCCTACTATGGGTCTCCTTGACCCACAATGCTCTTCTGTTTCATATCGTGACTACCATGTTACCCTCTCCGCCCCTCCCCCACACCCTTGAGGTTTCTGTTTGTTTCTTGTTTCAAGTCCCTATGTCACAGTATAGACATATTTAAATATTAAAGTCTATGACCTGCATCTGAGAGAAAACATATGATGTTTGCTTTTCTGAGTCTGGCTTATTTCATTTAATATAATAGTTTCTACTTTCATCTATTTTCCTACAAGTCTCATGTTTTCATTTTTACAGCTAAAAGAAATCCCATTGAGTGTGTGTACATTGTTTTCCTCCTTCCGTCTGTTGATGGACATCTAGGCGGGTTCAATTTCTTGGATATTGTGACCTATTCAGCAATTAATATGGTCCATATGACCATTTCACAATTGGAATTTAAATTTTGTGTGTGTGTTTGCCCACTTGCATGTGTATGGGGCATAATATATACTATGAATAGGTGTGGAGGTCAGAGGATAACTTCCAGGAGTTCATCTATCCTTCACAGGATAGAACCCAAGTCTTTAGGTTTGGCTACAAGCACTAATGCCCACTGAGCCAACTTGCCAGTGTTCCAACTAGAATTATTTTTAGATTTTTCTTATTTTATCATTTTATGTGTTTGAGTATTTTTATAGCATGAACATATGTGAATCATGTGTGTGCCTGATACCTGCAAAGGAAGACTTTAGGTATCCTGAGAACTAAGCCACCATGTTTCAAGCCACCATGTGGGTGCTGGGAATAGAACCTGGGTGTTCTATAAGAGCAACACGCGGTCTTAATGGCTGAGCCAACTCTCCAGGTCCCTAAAACTAGATTTTTAAACTACTAAAATATAATCCTTCGAAAAATGGCTATCCTGTCTTTTCCCTGCCAAATAGTGCCAAAGAACAAAAATCATGTCACAATGACATTGTGGGGAAGCACTGCTTTTGACAACCGTTGCTTTGGCTCTGCAGAGCCAACCTTCTCTCCAACTGGCCCAGACCAGGGGATCGCTCGCATGCTGTATCTCCTGCAGCAATTGCCTGCCTTGTTGCAAAACCATTTCCACACAAATGTGGTACCTAAAGAGTGGGGCCGGACACTGGCCTTGCTGGACACCAGAGAGCATCCTCCCATTCTGTCTCTTCCTGTCATCATTAATGCTCACTCAGGTGATACATAGATGTCAATGACACTTCTCCTGAAGCTCTGATGTCAGACCTGAGGACACTGGAGACCCTGAACCAGCCTTTGTGGTTTTGAGCCTTTGCCTCCTAATCCATGGCTGTCACTGGCTCCAATGGCGTTGATATCGGTACCATCAGTTCCTGAGGAGCTCTTGCATCAGTGGCTCTCGGAATTTCCTTCCTCTCTGCATTTCAGTCCCTATGGTCTAATAGAGCAGAGTTGGAGTTTTTAGGTTTCCATGTACAATCAGAGTTAGCACTCTACTATCGATGAGTCAGAATGAGCAAATGGTTAGGAGGCTCTCCTAGTGCATCTGTAAGATCCTAAACCCAAGCCCTTGCTAAGAGAATAGAGAAGAGGAACAAGCAGAGTGGCATGGCAGATAAAAACACTAGCCATGCAAACTGGAGGACTGAGTTCAGTCTCGGAAACCCATAGTGGATGGAGACAACGGAAATGACTTTACCTGACTTGGGAGCCAGCACTCTCCTAATAATAATGTCAACAACAACAACAATAACAGTACATTATATATATGTGTGTGTGTGTGTGTCTATCTATCTATCTAAATATATATTTGTAAATATATATACTAGATAAGACAAAGAGAAAAATTAATATTCCTGGAAGAGGATGGTGGTGTTAATCCAAGGATAAGTGTCCTGTATGTCCCCATTCCCATACTATATATAGCTCATGTGAACGAAGGAACAGCAGCAGCAGTGTTGTTGCTTGTGCTGCACGGGACATTGCTGTTGTTGTTTTCCTCCTTCACCCAGTCCATTCGTAGACAACTTGGTGAGATGAACACTATGCTTGCCTTTGTTTTGCAGATTATAACGCCAAGGTATATAGCTGCCATAGCTGCCGGGTAACTCATCCCAGGTCACAGACTCAGGCAGTGGCTGCTGGGGAGGGGAGGGGTGAGAATTACCAGAGGAAGCAGACTGTCATGAGCCCGGCTTCCAATGTGGTGGTGACAGCTTTTCACTGAGCCACCCTCAAGCTGCTTTCTATTACTTAGTGACAAATGAACCAGCATGTCCCAGGCTTGTAACTGAGATGATGATGATAGCCTGGCCAATGAAATGGAAGCACTTAGCTGGCCCAAAGCAGTAAAAAAATTCGGTTTGCTCTGCCCTCATCTCAAATGCATATCCTGGAATCTGGCCCACTCTGAGCAGTCTTTGGGCGAAGTGAAGGTCACAGTGATAGGACGGGAAATGGTGATTCCTGGGTTTCAAACTCAGGCGCTTGCATCACCCTGATCGCATCTCGGAGCTTCGGTTAAAGAGGCAAATCGGAACGACTGAAGGCCAGTTCTTTGGAATTTTCGCTATTTCCCCAGGTTGGCTGCTTTGCTTGTGTGAAGCACAGTCTTTCTTGGTTCACTTCTGGACTCTGGTTTTTCTTTTATCTTTCTATCTTGTGAGGTGTTTGAACCTTAAGGTACACTCAAGGATCAAAATGAGGTCCAATTTCCCAGCATCAAGGGAAAACATTGTTTGGCAGAAACCTTAACCTTCTTAGGGAGAAGCCATGTTATTTACTTTTATATATATATATATATATATATATATATATATATATATATATATATATACTCTGATAATCAAATTGTTCTCACATAGAGATCAGCTAATAAAGAATTGTAAGTCAAGCTCTTGTAGTTCATTTCTGTGTAGATGTGGGTGAATACTTTCTATATATGTTATAGTTGTTAATTTGTATATAAACATAGAACATGCATTACTATGCCTGGTCACTTTCCATATTATGGTCACCCTGGCTGTTACCGAAGACCTTGCCTCTTGTAATGTATGTATGACAATTATCCTATTATTGTATCAAAGACAGCAGGCACATCTTCCAAAACTAACCATGTTCACATTATTTTTTTTATCCACACCTGAGCTCCGTGGAATGTGTTAGGTGTCATCTATATGCAGGAAGCAAACACCTTCAAATCATTTCTTGGACCATTCTCTTCTGGTAGTTAAGTTCAAATGTCCTGACGCCTCAGCGGCAGAGCCTCTTTTTCTTTGATGCCCTCATCTGTGAAATGGTTTATCATCACTGCCTGTCTGCTTGCCTCTCTGCCGGGGTCCTGAGCTCAATGGGATAGAGTTCGCACATCACTTTGTTCTCAGCGGAAAGGTCACGCTTCAAAAGAGTCGATATTACCCACTTGAACGCACCAGGGGCTAAAGCTGTTACTATCCGATCTCTCTTCTGTCTTCAGGTGACATGCACCAAAAGCATATGCAATAAAGAGAAACCCACTTTCCAAACTCAGGTACAAAAGAATAAAGCAGCTACTGTACCCAGGGGAGTCTTGGAAGCCAGGTGAAAGCGGTAGTGAATCTTGCCTTGTGAATCATCTGAAAAAATAAAAAAAATCACCAGGCACTGATATTAACTCTGGTCCATAGGTGTGTGCTGGCCTCACCTAGACTTCAGAGCACACTCAGACTCTCAGGATTCCCTTCTTGCAAATAGTCTCCCTTTCTCCACTCTCTCTGACTGGAGGGGGAAAGGAGTCAATAAGACGTCGATTGGGTAGCTCTTTGGAGTTTAATAGTACACAGACAGGTGCAAAACTTAACTCAACATCATTAATTGCCTTTGAAGTTTCAACAGATTTTTATAAGGTCCAATATATTTTGAATCCTACTGGAGTAGGTCCCTGAGATGGTGAGTCACACACTTCATGACCTCACCCGTGTCTGTCACCTGGAATGTGCTGAAGAGCTGTTAGATACATGTCCTTATAAGAACCTGGAAGTTTCTGCCACAAGCAGCCCAGTGTGCCCTGTGTGGTTTTGGTTTTGGTTGCTTCTCATTCCACCTTCAGCATCCATCATGACTTCTGACATAGTTGTGGTCCATTATGTTTGCAGGCCTCATGAGCGTGTTACACTTGCAGCAAATTGGCATCTGAATTATTTCTTAGCTGGAATCACAGTGGGAGTCTCATAAATAAGTAAACAGCTACAAGACAAAACACATGAACTTTCTTTTAACCAGCCGCTCCCTTGTTAACTCTGTGTTGCTCATTGCTTATGTCCAAAGCTGTCTGTCACTTTGTTTTAGTAACTGATGCTGGCATCTAAGTTATTAAAATAAGCACCAACGAAACTGCAATTATCTTAATAAAGTTATAAATGATAATCCACACAATTTGCCAAGTTATAGTGTCCAATTCTATGGCTTCTAGCATCTTTGCACATGTGGAGCCATCACAGATTTTTATTTTGTTTTTAAAAAGCATTGTTACAAAATCTTTGTGAATTTTATTTAATGCTGTTTGATCATTTGCACCCTCAACTCTTCCCCATGAACGCTAAAAGATCAATTCTCACCTCCCTCCATCCCTTTTGTGTACTTGAAAAAAAAAACTACTAATAATCCATGGATTCTAATTAGTGATGGCCTGGGTGTGGGTGTGGGTCATCCTCTGGGGTATGGCTGACCCAGCATGAGCCACATCCTTAAGTAAAAATGACTTCTTCCCACAGAAGTTTCCAACTGTCCGTAACTCCTCAGTTAGGGGTAAGTTCATGAACCCTTCTCACTCCATGTGAGAATCCTGATTGGCCCGATCTTGTGCAGGTCTTTTACAGGGAACCATAGTTGTTGTGAGTCCATGAACTGTTGTGAGTCCTGCTGTGTCTAGAAGACATGGTTTTGCTCCTGTCCTCCTGGACCTCTGGATCTTACAATCTTTCTGTCCCTATTTGATGATGGTCCTTGAGCCTAGGCATGTGCGTGTATGTGTGTGTGTTTGTGTATGTGTGTGTATGTGTGTATATGTGTGTATTTTTGTGTGCGTGTATGTATGTGTGTATATGTGTGTGTATATGTGTATGTTTGTGAATGTGTGGGTATGTGTGTATATGTGTGTGTTTGTGTGTATGTGTGTATATGTGTGTGTTTGTGTGTGTGTATGTGTGTATGTGTGCGTGTGTGTGTGTATGTGTGTGTGTATATGTGTGTATGTGTGTATGTATGTGTGTGTGTATGTGTGTGTGTGTATGTGTGTATGTGTGCGCGCGTGCGTGTGTGTGTGTGTGTGTGTGTGTGTGTGTGTGTATGATACAGATCTCCCACTAGTGGATAAGTACTCACCCCACAGCCATTTATTTTCTCTATTCTGGGCAGTTTAAGTTTCTTGCCCAACCACCATCCACTGCACTCCGAGGAAGACTGACATCTGTACTAATCGATAAGTAGAGAGATATTCAGTTTGATACTATGTTCATTTAGCAGGGTAATAGTATTAAGTGCATCCCTGGAGCCTGTGAGCTCCCTAACCATAACTTCTCAGCCATATTTATATACCAGGAGTATATTTCCTCATGTCCTCGTGTGAAAATCCAATGAGAAAGCAGAAATTGCATCCATATGTGTCTCTTGCTATCCTGATCATAATATTGATAAAAGTATTATTATTATTAATTATTTAGGCTCATGGCTGGGTAAGATTATTGATAAGCACCCCAGAAACCTGCATAGCACCTTTCAGTACTACAAGAGCCAGCCATCAGGGAGAAGTATTCTTGTCAACACCAACTTGATTTAGTCCTATCTCACGAATAATGTGTTTGCTGTTTTCAGCCACAATGTCTTACCATCAAACTCTGGTGTGCAAGCATGAGCAACGGTGTTGTGGACTGTTGGATAGCACACTTTGATTTGAGGGGGGTTTGTGTCTCTGGGACAGCTCTGACTAATAACTCCAGGGGAGGCATCCCACCCCTGGCACTGGGATTTTTCAGCTGATAGCCTGTGGCTCCTGGGATGAGCATCATACCCCTGGGCATGGTGGCTCCACTTCAACTCTGTTATATGCATACGTATGAGATGCATACATATATATATTTAAAAGTAGTAGATTTCCCTATGGCCTTTTAAAATATCCTTAGAGTTAATTGTCCCTCCCCTCCTCTGTCCCGCCCTCTCCCCCCTTCCCCATTTGGACGTTCCTCCCATGCCCCCTCTTTTCCAATTCATATTACTTATTTCCTGCTATCCCCACCTTTCTATATTTTATTAGTGGAGTGGATTCCTAAAATGATGAGCTAGGCATCCAATAGCCTTATTTATATCTGGCACACAGAACATGCTAAGGAAACACAAACACTGTCAGCGGAAGAACAGTACCATCAGGTCCCAAATTAATCAGATGGCTTGCAGCCATCGCCACCTCAGCCCCCCTCACCTCACTCCATCCTTACCCATGCACATAGTCACCTTCTGTTGCTTAGATCTGCCCATCCTGGACCCTTCTTAAAGATGAAATTGTGTAGTGTGTTGACTTTTGCACTTGGCTGTTTACACTTCTCATGTCTCTCCAGCCTCCTTCATATGCTACCATGCTCTTTTAAAATTGTAGAATAATAAAATGAATGTAGTATGTGCTGTTGAACCATCCACCAACCGATAGGCATGTAAGTTGTCCTCATTTGTTTAGCTATCTGCCCTTGTTGTGTAAGTTCTGTGTGGGCTTGTGTTTTATTTCTTGCCTGGGGTTAGAAGGTCACATTTTTAAAATAAAAACGAAGCACACAACGTACACCTATTTCTTTAGAAATTGGTGGGAGAATGGCAAGGAATGGGAATCTGTGAGTGGATCAGGCATGACCTCAGTCCCATCACTACCCAACCCCATGATCTAGATCAAGGCCATCACTTCTCTTTTCTTCTGTTAGCAAACAGGACTTTATTTCAAAGGTTAGCTTCTTTTGCAAGCATCCCATCAGTTGATGTAATGCTGCTGTGAAGTTCATTTTAGCTAAAATTTAAGCCCAGGTCAATCCAAGATTGCTGACAAATACTAAGAAAGTATAAAAATAAAAATAACAAGTGAAAAATATCTTTAGTTAGTTTCCTGTAAGAATAATTTGAAATTACACTAGGAAGAAGAAGGAGAAGAAGAAGAAGAAGAAGAAGAAGAAGAAGAAGAAGAAGAAGAAGAAGAAGAAGAAGAAGAAGAAGA
>NC_034605.1:45524974-45527222 GCF_900095145.1 Mus pahari | reverse complement strand
AGAAGAAGAAGAAGAAGAAGAAGAAGAAGAAGAAGAAGAAGAAGAAGAAGAAGAAGAAGAAGAAGACGACGAAAGTTCCTTCCATTCTCCTAAAACATCAGTTCATGAAAGGAAAAGACAGAATCGTGAAGAAGAGTCTTTCCCGCCAAGATATGTAGATAAAAATTTGTGTTGCAAATGCATCTTACAATTGCAGCCTAAAGAAAGCATTTTAATTACCAAGAGGAAAAGTATTTCATGAATAAAGCTGAAGATGGGGAAACTATCTGTAACGTATATAGTAACTGATTCTGTTCAGAAAAGGGCCATTTGCCTTCACGAGGAAATGTCAAAAAATTAAAAATATTCCTATGCAACATCTCCTTTGCATTTGTGAACATGAATGTACCCACAGACATGCTCACAAATAAAACACTTTTAAGTAAAGCCTACTGCACCTACGGAAGAAAGCTAGGCATGGCAACGAAGAGGTCGTAATAGCAATGGCTGTGACATGTTACGGAGTATAGCATCAATGCTGCCAACATAAAAGGAGGTGGAAAATGGGAAGTGTAATGGAAAGGCTTTGACAACAACCCAGCTCCAATTAGTGCGGTCGACATTCAGGATTTCCCTTAGTGATCACACCCAGTCCACTTAGATTTATTTGAGAAATGTCAAGTTTATATTCATGCTGCTCAGGGGGTGTAAAAAAAAAAAAAAGTCTGTTCTAGAGACTAGGATGATTTAAGTAACTTTAAAAAGGAATTTCTTTAGTGGCTGCTCCAAGGAACGTGGCATGTTTTATCATTGTGTTCTGGATATATCAACACAAAGAATGCTGATTTCTTCCTGCCTTTTTCTTCACTTAATTAATATTAATTTATGCTGAAATAACCACTAATACATTCTACCCCATCCCCTCCTTATAGGTAATCATAGTCACTTTTTGAATAGATTTCTCCTGCATCTGTCTTCATATTCCTACATGATTTTTATTACCACTTTTGGTTAATTTCTGGTAAATATTTTTTCCCATCCAAGTGCTAACCAGTTCTGACCCTGCTTGGCTTCCAAGATAAGATAGTGTCAGTTATGTTAAAGGTGGTGTGGCCTAGAGACTATAGTATAGAGTGTTAGATCCTCTGTGTTGTTTTCTTATATAACAGATAAGATGGGATCAGGTGTGTTAAGGGTGTCATGCTGTAGAGTCTACAGTATAGACTGGATTTCTTATACAATAGAGTAAATGTTTTGATTTTCTTATGTTTCCTGTTTTCTTTATTTTCTCACTAGAAACCTACTGCATCTTAGGTTCTATCTATAAAATTGAATTCAATCTGTGAAAACTGTAAAATGACTTTTATGACTCTTACTGTTTCCTAGCCTCTATGATGGTCCGTCCCATGATAACCCACTCCCCGGCACTTACAGCTTGGGTAGATGACCCTTGTGTGGTTTAAGCACGCAGAATTTTAACTTTTTTTTTTTTTTTTTCTGCTAACAGATTCTGCTATCATGACTTTGACGAAGCAAATGTCATACTGAAGAGATGTAGTTGGCCAAGCAATGAAGGCGCCTCTGCCTCACTACCAGTGTGGAAGCAGCATCCTGGATAAAAAAAAGGCTGTGTGAATCGGGGCTTCAAACAACCACCCAGTGGCTGTGGAAGCAAATCCTTCCTCAGGAAAGCTTTCAGATAAGACTGGAGCATCTGGGCTGACACCCTGGCTGTACCTGATAGAAACCATGAAGCAAAAGACTCAGCTATGCCATGCATAAATTCCTGGACCACAGATTTCACAATAATAAATATGTATTATTTTAAGCAGTGTATGCTTAAATATACTAACAGATAACTACAACTATGTATATATTTATTCAGTGTTACCTATTGTGGTTATATTTCTTCTGGCATGGATTTCTTTTTTTTCCTTTCTTTTATTTTTATTATATATTTTCTTTATTTACATTTCAAATGCTATCCCGAAAGTTCCCTATACCCTCCCCCCCCCGCCCCTGCTCCCCTACCCACCGACTCCCACTTCTTGGTCCTGGCATTCCCCTGTGCTGGGGCATGTATAGTATGCAAGACCAAGGGGCCTCTGTTCCCAATGATGGCCGAATAGGCCATCTTCTGCTACATATGCAGCTAGAGACAGCTCTGGGGGTACTGGTTAGTTCATATTGTTGTTCCACCTATAGGGTTGCAGACACCTTCACCTCTTTAGGTACTTTCTCTAGCTCCTTCATTGGGGACTCTGTGTTC
>NC_034605.1:45519634-45524544 GCF_900095145.1 Mus pahari | reverse complement strand
CCACTTGCCCAAGAGTTCCATAAATTCATTGTTTTTAATAGCTGAGTAGTACTCCATTGTGTAAATGTACCACATTTTTCTGTATCCATTCCTCTGTTGAGGGACATCTGGGTTCTTTCCAGCTTCTGGCTATTATAAATAAGGCTGCTATGAACATAATGGAGCATGTGTCCTTGTTATAAGTTGGAAGATCTTCTGGGTATATGCCTAGGAGAGGTCTTGCTGGATCTTCCGGTAGTACTATGTCCAATTTTCTGAGGAACCGCCAGACTGATTTCCAAAGTGGTTGTACAAGCTTGCAATCCTACCAGCAATGGAGGAGTGTTCCTCTTTCTCCACATCCTCGTCAGCATCTGCTGTCTCCTGAATTTTTGATCTTAGTCATTCTGACTGGTGTGAGATGGAATCTCAAGGTTGTTTTGATGGCATGGATTTCTATGCTGTTTGTAGCTGGCAGTCTTTTTTCCCCATTTGTTTAATGTTCATTGATGTTGTAGTTAAGATTTTCCACAGAAGCTACTAACTCTGATGAGTTATACATCACTCAACAACTTTTTCTACATGATAAAAATCTCTTTTTATGAACAGTCCTGCTTGTCTCCTAAGTTGAGACTCTATACCTCCTTCCATTCATGTTTTTTTCAATCTAGCTGTGTTTTTTTTTTTCCTGTAGGCTCATCACAGTCTTTGTCCTGAGACATTCCCTCATCATAACTTTAGACCCTGTCACCCATTTCCACACCTCCCTGTCTGGAATGATCTCTTTCTTATATCATGTGTTTGATGCATCCTTAATTAATTATATATATATCTATAATATATCATAGATTTTTATGGGACCTCTGCATTCCAAAGTGTTCCTTATTCCTTTATATTTACTTATATAGTTATACTTATTGGCTCTGTACACACTACTACTAAAAGTTTTGAGGGAAGTGAAGACATCTCTTACTTTTTAGTTTTCAATGTTTCTGTTGAAAAAAAAACCTATTATGTTTTTTTTTTCCTCTGATACATTACATCTTGATTGCAACCTAACCCCCTCCACTCCTCCCAGTCCTCCTCCCCAAACTCCTTTCTCTCCCATATACTCTCTTCCTCATCAAGTCTCCTAGGAATATCAACTGAACATGCCATAAAAGAGTACAGGAAGACTAGGTACAGACTTTCATATCAAGGCTGGAGGAGGCAACCCAGGAAGAGGAAAAGAGTCCCAGGAGCAGGTGAAAGAGTCAGAGACACCAGCTACTCCCACTGTTAGGAGTCCCACAAGAACACCCAGCTACACAATCATAATCCACATGC
This sequence comes from Mus pahari, assembly GCF_900095145.1. NCBI lineage: Eukaryota > Metazoa > Chordata > Mammalia > Rodentia > Muridae > Mus > Mus pahari. The sequence goes on along the minus strand of NC_034605.1, from coordinate 45,523,239 downwards.
AGAGAAATTAGCTCAGATCCATACAGTCTGTGATTGCCACTGCCATCTCTGTGAGCCCCTATGAGCCCTACTTAGTTGATTCTGTGGGTTTTCTTATGGTGTCCTTGACCCTTCTGGCTCCTAGAATCCCCCCTCCCTTCTTCTGCCAAGCTCCCCCAAACTCTGCCTAGTGTTTGTGGGTCTCTCCACCTGCTCCCACCCATTGCTGGACGATTGCCTCTCTGATGATAACTGAGTAAGGCACTGATCTATCAACACAGCAGAATATCATTAGAAATCATTTCATTGACTTCTTTCTTTTAGCCAGTTGTGTTTGGGTCTAGCCTGGGCTGTCCAGCCTGTACATCCAGTCAGTTCCTGGACATCCAGTCAGTGTCAAGCATGGGCTTCCTCTTGTGGCATGAGTGGGCCTCTAGTTGGACTAGTCATTGGTTGGCCACTCTCACAAGTTCTACACCATTACCCCATCTTGCAGGTAGAACATATTGTAGTTGGAAGGCTTTTGTGACTGGATTGGTATCCAGTCCCACCACTGGAAACCTTGTCTGGTTAAGAAAAATGGTCAGTTCAAGCACCATATCTCCCATCACTGGAAGTCTTTGGTAGGGTCATTCTCATACATTCCATGGAGTTTCTCCACTGTACTAGTTTCCCATATTGCCCCCAAATGCCCCCAGATACTCCCAATGCCAGTTGTCTCTCCTAGAATTCTCTCCATTCATCCTACCCCACTACCCTATCTCTCCTGTTCCTATTTCTGTCCACCCTCCCCAGTACACCCACAAAATCTATTCTATTTCCCCTTGCCACAGAGATCTATGTGTTCCACCCTTTGGCCTTCGTTGTTACTTAGCCTACTGAGTATATACCATGTTTGCCTTTGTGGGTCTCTGTTCCTTCTCTCCATGATTCTGCACTCCCCCCCCCAGTTCCATCCATTTGCTCACAAAGTCATTTTATAAAGTCATTGCTTTCATAATGTCATTGTTTTCAGCAGATGAGTAATACTCCATTGTGTAAGTGGTCCATGTTTTCTTTATCCATTCTTCTGCAAGAGCAACAAGTGCTTGTAACCGTTAAGTCAGCTCTCCAGCCACAATCATCACTTTCTCTAGAACCTGGCCTGGCTGGTATTGCCTACCCTGCCCTGCCTGCCCCCCCCCCCCGCCCCACCTGCCCCACCCCGCCCTGCCCAGTCCTTTCTTTACTTTTAGGTTTCTACTTCCATGTTTTTCTTCTTTCTAAAATATCTGTTCAGTTTTATGTTTTGGCTGAAAAATAAGTCTCATTTTAGCTCTCATACTTTTAGTGTTCAAGAATCCCATCTAGTTTCTTATTGTTTCCATTTGTACTGTTACCTGAACTTGCTTCATGAATGCTATCCTGTATTTCATCCGGCATGGACATTGAAAGTCTTTCCACAGAGACAGGACTACTTCTGGATGAGCTTCAGCTACCTCTTTAAGTAAGTATGGAAAAGCTCCCAGTTGCTCACTAGAACCCCAGCCTTGCCCTTGAGAATGGATGCATGACTGAGTTTCACACGACAGAAAACAGAAGTGATTTTTTTTTTTATACCCTCAGGCCCTGCCTATGGAAATATCTTCATGCACTCCTGTGTGGCTGAAATGAAGATAAACCTCAGAAAACAACCATAGAAATCAGGGGCCAGCAGAAAGTGGTAGACCCCATCAGTCCAGAGGCTGTGAGAACTTAATACCAATATGTTTACACTGTTAGCAATCTTTCCCAGTTCCCCTCTCCTCTCATTTCTCTCCTATCTCTCTTCTAGCCTTTCTTCCCTGTTTTCCCCTCCCCCTCGTGGTCTCTGCCCCCTCCTTTCCCTCTCCCTTTCCCCCTTATATATTTTGGCACTTAAAATTTTATGCTACATTAAATAACCCTCGGATGTCGGTATTTACATTCTCTTATTTCTGGCTTGACTTACTCTCTCTGGATGGATCCTCCAATCTCTGGCTTGATATCATGTGTAAACCTGATATAATCTTGTCAATAGAGAACTAGTAAATGTTGGTCTGTAGTTTGTAGAATCTTATCCCAACTCTATTTCATTTCACCTTTCTCTGTGCTTTTTATTCCCAATATAGAAACTCCTTGGTTCTCATTAATTAGAGAAATTAGCTTTTCTAACCAATAATGGAGGCAGAGGGAAATGGCCTGGTTGTCTGAGGGGCGAACACTAGCCATCTAACTGTAGCCAAACCACATGTGTTTGCCACAGCCTTCATGTTCCTGACTACTACCCAGTGCCTCCCATTCCTGGCCTCTCATGGCTCTGCCTCAAAACTGTGGAGCAATTGGCTTGCTTCTTGTTGGTGTTGCCTTCTGCAAAATGTAGATCTGGTTAAGCAGAACCCTTTCACCCACTATTTTCTCTCCTCCCACATTGGGGTGGGGTATTGTAAATGTCATTTAAAAAGGGGTCTGTGGGTCATGTTCTTGTTAGTAGAGTGAGTTTTTCAGAACAAACAGCAGCGTGTCAACGGAAGGCCTTTTTCTTGGTTATCCATTGGAGAGAGATCTCCTAATTTCAAGGAACCTGTCAGGATTACATAAGTGGTCTTTAAAAAAATATATATCAGATCAAAGATGCAAGACTGTTAAATCCAAACCAGTTTGCACGATCTTAGCTTCTTACTTACACAATTGCAAAGTCAAACAAGTAATATGTCTTGAAGAAAGCACAGAGACCATTCATTCTGTCACAAGTCTATGATGTCACAGCCTTGAGTCCTGCTCTCTTGCTGCCCTGAGGTCGCAATACTTCAGCATTCTATTGTCTTGAATTTGCACCGTCTTTAATCTCATAGTTTCTAAGACTCAAGGAATCATGAGCTTTGGAAGCTTCTAGCTCTTTTCCTGTAGCTCTGTTTTGTGATCTTGCAGATTTGAAGTCATTAAAAATTTAATAGTTATGTTTTAAATTTCCTCCAGAAACCTCTTATGCACTCAGAACACTCCAAACCAGATGTACCTCTTTGTGTATCTTGTGTGATATTATTAGTTTAGTCATTAACCATCTATTCCTTTTTATTAATAGATCTTTGCTTTGCCCCCTACCCTGGTATTTCTTGACTTAATCTGTCATTTGTCTCCAAAGATTAATATAATATTTCTAGTTATTTGATATTTTTAATAATAACATCTGTAATGTCCCCACATTTGTGATTAATCGAAAGCATCCCACTTTGGGTTTATCCACACCAGTGATAATATCAAATGCCCAGGAAAGAAACCACTAAACATAATTTAAATGCCTCTAAGAGCACAGCCAAATTTGGGTGCCAATATTCTCTTTTAGAACAGTAGCTCTTTTATGATTAAAAAAAAAAGTACTTTAGCAATAACAAGTTTCAACAGAAGCATGGGTGTGTGGGAGGAAATTGAAAACAGGGACAGGCATAACATTTTATTGTGGGTGGTTCCCCCATCCCTCTCCCCTGCATGATGTCAGCTCTGTGCGAACTTAATCGCAGTACATTACCTTCTCTTTGGGGAGTTTTCTATCTTTCAAAACCCACCTGGTTATTAATGTCAGTTCCCTTTAGAGAGGGAGAAAGGGAGGGAGGGAGGGAGGGAGGGAG
>NC_034605.1:45512382-45519572 GCF_900095145.1 Mus pahari | reverse complement strand
GAGAGAGAGAGAGAGAGAGAGAGAGAGAGAGAGAGAGAGAGAGAGAGAGAGAAGAGTTTGCCATGCTTTTTTGAAAATGTTCAAAGTTATTGGGTTCAAATGAGGCCCTAGTGGAAGTCTGTCCTTGATGTTGGCCAGCAAGATTAGCACAGGAGAACGTGCCTCTCTGTGTGGCTCAGCTTTTCCAGGGTTGCAGAAGTGTTAACCTATTCCAGAGAGCCAGGGGTGACAACACATCACAGACACAAAGAGTCCTAAGGAATAGATCATCTCTTTTTTTAATCCAAAAAATTGACTCCATTTGTGGTCTCTGTGTGTGCCTATGTGCACATGCATATGCAAGCACAATTTATATTTGTGCTAGTGCGCATGCCATGTTATTTCTTTGCCTTAAAGGTCACCTATTCTCTATTGCATAATTTCCTACCTGTTGTTAAATCTACTTTAAATTTAAATTTCAGATATATATTTTCAACTGTAAAATTTTTATTTAGGCCTTCTGTCCCCAGATTTTAGGTGTCTCCTCTATTGCTTTCTTTTTAAATCATATATGCTTTTACATTCTAAAGCACTGGTGTGATAGCCTCATTGAAGTTCATTGCTCGCTAATTGAATTCTAGGCCATCTCTCATGGGATCAGAGTCTATACAGTGTCTGATATGGCTGTCTGGGGGTTATTTCCCTTCCTGAATAATTTTAATTATCTTTTGAGCCAATGATATGTGGTACCAATATTGCATTCAATAATGTCGCTTAAAATGCTGTTTTGTTCACGTTACTGGTTCCATGACTTGGCTAGACACTAACTGCACCATGGCTGATGTGCCGCTGGAGACGTAGTTGAAAGCTCTGTCAATTCTTTCCATCTTAACTGGACTGTGACGGATTGTTCTTGTGAATATCACGGTACACAAGTTAACATAGTGGTTCTCAACTTTCCTAATCCTGTGACCCCTTAACACAGGTCCTCATGCTGTGGTGACCCCCAAACCATAAAATTATCTTGTCACTACTTCATAACTGTAATTTTGCTACTGTTATGAGTTGTAATCTAAGTACTGATACTAGACCCCTGGGTTGAGAACCCCTGACTTAAAAAAAAAAGATTTATTTATTTTATATATGTGAGTACACTGTAGCTGTATAGATGGTTGTGAGCCTTCATGTGATTGTTGGGAATTGAAATTTAGGACCTCTGCTCGCTCTGGTCGGCCCTGCTCGCTCCAGTCCAAAGATTTATTTATTATTATACATAAGTACACTGTCTTCAGACACACCAGAAGAGGGCGTCAGATCTCATTACAGGTGGTTGTGAGCCACCATGTGGTTGCTGGGATTTGAACTCTGGACCTTCAGGAGAGCAGTCAGTGTGCTCTTACCCACCGAGCCATCTCGCCAGCCCTGAGAAGCACTGACTTAACAGCTGGCGTGGTCATGATTTTCGAGGCTAAGCCACCCCGACTGTTCTCTTACATCCAAGCTGCTGCATTGTGTTCTTCAGCTAATGACCCAGCATATTTGAGTTCAGGTTCTGGTGGCTCAGCAGGGCACAGTCTGTCTTCACCTTCAGGCTGAAAGCTACGCCAACATAGAAATCCACTTCGTTCTGTTTTCTTTATCCAGTGACTCCCACCTGCCAGTATCTGTCTGATTCTGTCTCTCTCCAGTAGCCTCAGGTACTGGGTTTTTTTCTTCTGTCTAGTCCACAGTTCATGGTGAGGTCAAGTAGAAAAGTCTGGAAGAATTGCCACCTGCGAGTTCTCCACCCAGAGGCCGGTGGTAGAGCATTTCTAGCATCGCAGAGACGCCTCTGCTTCTTCATTCCAGCCAAGGTCTCATGATGACATCAATAACCACAGGTCACTTTTGTCTGAGTCTGGACTTGTATAAAGGGAGCCCTACTGTGTGCAGTATTTTGGGATTAGCTTATTAATTCAGCATGATGCTTTCAAGATTCATGCAGGGTTCCGTGTGTATTTTTGGACTCTTCCTTTTCACTAATGAATAGTGTTCCTTCATATGAATACATCATACGTCACATATTTCATTTCCCACGGAGAGGCATTGGTGCCATTTCAGTTTGGGATTATCATGAATATAATTGTGATATATATTCGTACAAGTCACACTCTTGTGTGTATATATGGCATAACTTTTCTATGATAAATATAGTTATTTATTATGTGGTGACATGTTGGGCAACAGCTGATTATATTAAGACTATAATGGAACAGCTGTTATCCTATCCTCCAGGGACTTTGTATCCATTATGCCCTTGTCGTGCAAGGCTTTCCTCGTGTGTCTTGTGGTGACACTGGCGTAAATAAACTATTGCCCACATAAAGGTATAGCACATGTAGTCACAATAGCCGTGATGTTTGGCAGTGATTAAAAATGACTATTTTGTGGTTTGTTTGCTTATGATTATATGTCATTTCTATTTTAGAGAGTAATTCTGTGACTTATGAAAAACAGACGTTTCCTATAAAATAAGGGTCTGTGTGCTGCTGTCAGTGGCTTTGTCCAGCTAAGTCAGACATATTGCTTGCTTGATTGCCTGGACAGGCTGTGTGGAACGCCTGCCCTACCTACATGGTCTGCATCTGCCTAAATGTTTGCTGTGGTGTCTTCCCAGTGCCGGCATCATCAAAATATACTCTTCTCATTGAGTGACACATGAGACTATGTGTAGGAGAGGAATTGCTGGAAGTAAGTTTTCTAAAGGGCCTTACTGTATACACTACGGCCAGCAGTGCCCGCGCGTTTCTGGTGCTCTGTATCCTTGCCAACACTTGATATTATCAGAGCTTTTGAATTCGGACATTGTAGTGAGCAGCCTTAGATTGCTCATGGCTGATGACGAGTGATACTAAGTCTTTAGTGTGTTGATAGATTGCTACTATACTTCTCTGGGAAATGTGTCTATTTAGAATGTTCACTCGTACACATCACATTTTAAAAAAATTAGTGGTTTGTAATGACTGTATATTATAGATATGTATATGTCATTTTTTCTGAGTCTATGATATTTCCATTCGCTTTTAAGAGAGACTGCTTTGATACAGAGCTGTTCTAGTTTAGTTAGCAAGCTTGTTTCTGGTGCTAGGAGTTGAACCTAGGTCCCTTGTTTGTACTAGCCAAGTGCTCCACTACTGAACCACATCCTTGACTGACAATATTTGGTTTTTATTTTATATCCTTAAACCTACCTTTTCTCCCCTTTATAGAAACATTTTATTCTGTCTGGGCCAAGAAATATTTACCTACCCAACTGCTACTTCTAACCCCATCAAAGAGAACACTGATAGGCTCCCAAAATATTTTTCCCTTTCTTTTGAAGTGTTGAAACTTTATATGCTGCCTTTATTTCCACTGTCAAACCCCTTTTGAGGTATAATAAACACCTTTATTTATTTACTTTTTTGCATGATTTTGGAACTTTGGGCAAGATAGCTGAAAAATTAAGGTTTGTACTATGACATGCACAGAAAGGTGCTTAATAAGGATTTGAAAACGTCAGTCCACTTGCCTACCCTGCAGCAAACATTGTCTATGGAAGTTAACATTTTGGGTGTGTAGCTGTGTATCGACATGGTGATGCACTTGGGTGAGATGCTGGGGGCATCACTCTGTGCAGTCGCTGCTGAGGGGAAGGTGGGCTCAGCCCTGACAGATGCCTCGATTCTGCCAAAACATATGGAGAGGAACCTCACTTCAGCTCTTCCTTCGGAAAAAACAACACTTGAGGAGCAATAGCAAGAACATGAAAAATTAGCATAAAAGTCATTTCCTATATGTCTCTGATGAATTCTCCCCAGTGCAGCCATCTCCCAGACCCCCAAGGGTCACATTTAGATAAAGTAATAAATGTTACTCCAGATACTCCAGTCTGGTATATGCCAAATAGGTGATGAAAGTTGGATTTGTCAAGACTGCCTCGCAGTTCACAAAAATTGCTTTTAACCAGGTTTGGCAGGGCTGTGCGTTCCCCACGAGAACTGCTTTTTACAGAGTCTCTTACGAAAGCCTGTTTGGAGAATGTTTCATAATGAGGCAGACTGTGGCAGGATGTCTATTTCGGATGTCTCAGACTTCACAGTCCCCCATCATGTGCCTTCCCTGGCTATGTATGGTACCTGTTGGCTCTCAGGGAAAGGCTTTACTACCGGAGTTTTAAACATAGCCAGATTTTTAGGTTTTGTCTACTTGCGTCCCCACTAGAATTGTTTATTCCATTTCTATCTGCTGTCGCCTAACTCCCAAAGACTCTGAGACATGGTTAAGTGTGAGTGCTTTTGTACTCCATCTCTAATTTCTAACACGGGACTGGCGAGCATGGCAGTTTACTAGCCACCATGTAACTGGGCAAGTAGCCGCTGGTGGGTGATTCACGCTTTGGATTGTCTATCAACCCAGCCTCTATCTTTCTCCACTGGTTCAAGGGCACTCACACTACAATGTAGCACAGAAGAAGGAAATTCCAGAATGTAAGCCATTGTCAAGGGTAAATAAGTCCCAGTGCAGTGTTTTCCATAAGCAGCATGATAAGCCTCGTGGACATTTCCTGTTGTTGATCTGTGGTCAGCCTTGAGTCACGGGCTTACAATTTGTCACTCTGGTTCAGTCTTGTTCCCTCCAGTGGGAGGTTTAGCTCAGTTTCCATGTCCCATTTGGGTGAAACAAGACACAAGGTAACTTCCAGTTTGGTTGAGATAGTCTGATTGGAGAGCTGAGCTAAAAGGCCACCTCCCTTTTCTGTATTTGGGTTATCATAGACTAAACGGCTAAGAGAAGGTTCATAGAAGCCAGATTTGTTAGGAAACAAGAAAACCGCCTAGTTCAGTTCATTTTCACATTGTTTTTGTGTGTGACTTGCAGCCTTGAGATGAACAAGTTTCATGACCAAAACCTAGATATACACATCTGGCTCTTTTGAGTCTGTTTTCTTTACAACCCGAGACTGTCAGAGGTATGAAGAGAAAGCCTGCATTGTTTCAAATAGCGTACAATACTGACAATCTTTTCAAAGTTTTACAAAATTACCATGAAAGTGAATTTTATGTGTGGATATCAGAAGACGTGATAATGCCTTGGCTTCTTCGCCTCTTCCATTCTCGCAGATACAGCTCAGCAGCACGGTACACACACTCGCCTCTCCTCACGCCCCACACAAGGTTCTTCGCTCACACTCTTGGAATGTGAGCCTCTCCGGGCTCAAGGACTTTGCTTTTCATCTTTCCTTTACAGAAAGGGTTATTCTTAATGTCCTACCAAGAGCACTTCAATAGAGTCACTGTTCTATCTGAGGAGTGTTGCTGGTTGTATTGATAAAAACAAAAGTATATAAAAAAAAAACCCTTTGGTTATATTGATAGAGAAGGGTTTATACATGTTTGAAGCCTGCTTTATGAAATAGAGTGTCAGCAGTAGCTTTAAACAGTAGAAGAAAAAGACACTTTATATTTATAATGTATGTTACAAGTCTTGGAAATTGTCAGCTCTATTTCTGTACAGGGAGATTTTATTCAAGGTGCTTTTTTCCTGAAAAAAGCACTTTCATTGCCTTTATATTTAATTACGGACTCATATCCCTGGCCTCACATCTGTCACATGTGTGCTAATATGTACATGTCTATCTATAGCTGAAGGTTATGTATATATATATATATATATATATATATATATATATATATATATATATCTTCATATATATATATGTAGCATGACTACACACACACACACACATACATACATATACATATAAAACTATATATAATGTTCCCATGGTATTGTGCATTGTAAGTTAATGATGGCTTCCATTATGCAAGAGCAGGAGTACATGGTCTACAAAGTTACCATGTTATTCTATATGAGGGAATTGAACATAAGGGTGCTTTGTTTCCTGTGGGGTCCCTGGAAACAAGCCTAGGTTCTAGGGATACTAAGGATGGACTACTCAACCATACGTGCATGCAATCTATATTAGGATTTACCACGTAGGATTTTTTTTTGTCCATGCTAATCTATAGTTTTGTTCATAAAGAATGAATTTGTGCCAGGTGTGGTGGCGCACGCCTTTAATCCCAGCACTCGGGAGGCAGAGACAGGCGGATTTCTGAGTTCAAGGCCAGCCTGGTCTACAAAGTGAGCTCCAAGACAGCCAGGGCAATACAGAGAAACCCTGTCTTGAAAAACAAACAAAACAAACAAACAAACAAAAAAAGAATGAATTCATTAAGAGTGCCATTAGACACATAGGCACAGATTTAAAACCACCAAGATCAGAATTGATATATGATTCACTCTTCTTCTATGTAGCCTAAAACTTTATCATCTAAAGCGAAAAGGTACAGCCTGTATTGGAGGCTACTCCGAGAAAGGAAGCTGTTTTGACAGAAGGGTTCAGAATGATAGAAGTGAAGATTCGTGTTTTGTTTGTCCTGACCATGGATCCAGCACTGGAAGCCCATAGTTACGAAGGGAAAAGGTGAGGAATATTTACAAGAAATCTGTAAGTCTGTCGAGGACCCATTGATTTCAGAAGTGGAGGCTTACCGAGATGAAGTATTCCTCTGCTGCTGGGGGAGTGATTCTATAGCATACTTCTTGCAGAAATGAAAGAGTGTGTGTGTGTGTGTGTGGGGTAAATGTGTGCATGACAGAGCTGGAGAATGGGTGAGTGTAAGATTATGGTAAAATCATTAAGGGAGTAAGAGTAGAGACAGGAAGGGAGACAGGCACTAGAGTGGACATAAATCTGAGCCTGATCTTCCTTCTTTTCTTCCTTCCTTCCTTCTGTCTGCTTCCCTCCCTTATATCATTTATTTATTTCTCCATCCATCCCTCTCTTCCTCCCTTCCCTTCCCTCTCCTCCTCTTCCTTTTCCTACCTTCTTTCCTTCCTTCCTTCCCTCCTTTCTTCCCTCCTTCCTTCCTCCCTCCCCCATCCCTTCTTTTTCTCCTTCCCTCTTTCTTTCTTTCCTTCCCTCTTTCCTTCCCTCCTTCCTTCTTCCCTTCCATCCTTCTCTCCTTCCTTCCTTCCTTCCTTCCTTCTTTCCTTGTTTCCTCCCTTCCTTGCTTCCTCCCTTCCTTCTTTCATTCTTTCCTTTCTTCCTTCTTTCTTCCCTTCCCCTTCCCCTTCTCCCTCCCTCCCTCCCTCCCTCCCTCCTTCCCTTCCTTCCTTCCTTCCTT
>NC_034605.1:45497516-45512377 GCF_900095145.1 Mus pahari | reverse complement strand
CCTTCCTTCCTTCCTTCCTTCCTTCCTTCCTTCCTTCCTTCCTTCCTTCCTTCCTTCCTTCCTTCCCTTTGCTTCTCCTCATTTTTACCCCCTTGACTCACTTTTGGTTGATTCGATGAAGTCACTCCATCTAGCTTTCTAGTTAAGTGAGATCTGGGGGAATAAACAGAACTGACTTTGCTTGTGGCCAGACAGAGACTGGTGGTGACTCCTTTTGACAAGCGGTACTTATGTATCCTGAGAAGGGATGAGTAGAGCCCAGTTCTTCAGGATGCTGACTCAGCGTGTAAGAGCAGCCGCCGGGGCCTGATACTGCCAGCCCATCATTCAGTCAACCTAGACAAGCCCACCCTCTTTCCTCATTAATGATAATACATTCTTTCCCCCCGAGCACCTGACTTTCAGACTTTGATAACTTCTGCCCACCTCAATGCCTATCAATCAGACTTTATGTAACAGCGTGGTGTTCATTTCCCAAAATACAACCTATTCTTCAGAAGAGCTATAAGTGGAACAGGCTCACTGTTGTTAGATCTTAGGAAGAACCAGACTTCCAAGGGCCAACTGTAGCTGCATACATATAAATAGGAACATGGAATGGAGGAAGTCTAATCATATAAAGAAAATCAGTCAGAATGTTGCCTATAGGCTGGCCCTCCATCCCAAAGAGTCCCTGAACACGGTAGACCCAATTCCACGTAAACCCTTCTGAAATTCTACCAAATATTTTGTGAGTGTTTAAACTATTCAATAGGCCTGATCTAGGAGAATTCTCTTCTTTAGCTTATGAGGGTTGAAACCAGGGTGTGTGGAAACATGTGAGGAGAGACGTGAGTGGTGCAGTTGGATTTGAAACCCTAGGTTTTCCAGTTCACTCCCTTCTGCTGTAAGACACACATTCATGAGGCTTGGCTACCCTGCTTTGGCATCAGTGGGCATTATTACCATGTCTCTCGGAGTTCTAGCCTTTTTGAGTCTATAGTTTCTAGATAGTTGGGCCCATTTCTTCCATTACCATCAGTTTCAATAAATGACACTTTACCCAGGACACTAGGTGGCAGCAAATTACTGAGCTAAACAATTGGCAAGGGACAAAGGGCCTTGAACCCATTCACCGGTACTTAAAAGGGAGAAGGGGAACAAAGACCACATAAACACAAGCAGCTGTAAGGTTTCCAAGCCACAATGACATCCCTGGTATCCTCCTCAGAGTTTTGAAGCTCCTTGGAGCTAAATCTACCACTAAACCCCAACAGAACAGAATTACACATCTAATCAGATTTAAGCATTTTCCAGTGAGAACTATGTCTGGTTTAATTACTTCCCTGGAATTAAAAAAAAAATGGCTTTAACATATGACAACTTTGATTATTCATCTCAAAAGGTTACCCATAAATTTGTGTTGTGAACTAATTTCTTTCTAGTTCAAGATATGCTTGTGGGGGTTGGCCAGATTGCTCAGTGGTTAGGGTCCCTTGCTTCTGCAGAGGGTTCAGGTTCTGCTCTCTGCGTCCACCAGGTGGCTCACAACTGCCTGTAACCCCAGTTCTAGGGGATCTGATGCCCTCTTCTGTCCTCTGCAGGTACTGTAAGCAAGTGGTACACATCTTTACATGTAGGCAAAAATACTCACACTTGTTAAAGATACACAAATCATTATGAAAAGAATATTTTTGTATCTGTCGTATATAGAAAATATTTTAAACCGATAAGTAAGCAAGCATATTCACTGTAGTCTAGCACAGGCAAAACTGTGACGTTCGGGATTTGATCCACAACATTGCAAAGGAACAGCAACAACAATAAAAAAAATATATTAGCTGTCCAATTGTGCGTCAGTCACTACTTGCTCTTTACGGAGACCACTTCCTGTGAGAGGCTGTAAGATTGTCACTACAGTTTTAAATACGAAGTCAGAACTGAAGTGATTAAATCTGATGGTGAGAAAGCAGAAGCCTCACTCAGCAGCCCTCAGCTTTGCATGAAAACACGGACAACAGGAGAAGCTGAAGCATTCTAAGCTGGTGGCCCACTGAGGATAAAGGAGGCGAGTTCTCAGTAATATAGAGGACGAGTAAGCATAAAAAGGAATAAAAAATGAACGTCTTAGAAGATGAAGCTTTGACAAGCAGGTATTGGACGTGCTTATATAACTGGCTATGTTTGAGCTCCCAGGACATCTTGGGAGTCAGAATGGTTGTAAGAAGACATGCTGAAAGGGGGGAGTGAAATTCTGAATGATGGAGAGGGTCCTGGTGGGTTTTTTAGTGTGTGTGTTTGTGTATGTGTGTGGGTTTGTTGTTGTTGTTGTTGTTGTTTGTTTGTTTTTTGAGACAGGGTTTCTCTGTATAGCCCTGGCTGTCCTGGAACTCACTCTGTAGATCAGGCTGGCCTCGAACTCAGAAATCTGCCTGCCCCTGCCTCCCAAGTGCTGGGATTAAAGGCGTGCGCCACCACCGCCCAGCGTGTGTGTGTTTATGTATGTGTGTGTTTGTGTGTGTGTTTGTCTGTGTGTTTGTGTGTGTGTGTGACTGTGTGTTTGTGCGCGTGCTGTGTGTGTTTTTGTGTGTGATTGTTTGTGTGTGTGTGTTTAGAAGACATTGTGTTGGAGGCAAATCTCTTAACCCTTACCACCAAGTTACAAATAACAAAGTTGTAAAAGGAGGAAAACTGGGATTTCAATTCATTAGCGTTTGGAGCTATTTGATTGATTTTGACTGTTTCAATTTTTAAATCCCCTCCAAGTCTGGGCATTTCTTTGAAGTCATTGAAGGTCTTTGGGAAGTCAACATGAAGAAGTAGGAGATAACTGTACTTTCAGAAGAGTCTACAAATAAATATTCCTTAGGCCTGTATATCTATCGAAAATAAAAGAGCACACTTTGGGTCTCGTGGGAAGACTCACATTCCCCGGGTGGCTGTTTGTCCTTACACACCAACCATATGCACACCACCAATGGTCTGCATGATGGAATAGACTAACAAAACATTCCTCTTCCCTGTGGAGTTCTTTATAATAAAGTCATATGAAAGCATACAAATCACGTGTATTTACACATTTAATATTGGCTTTTATATAAAGAAGTACTTTTATTTCAAATTAGAGTTGCCAGAGAAGAAATGATACATATTTGATGAATAAGCAAGACAAATCTAAACAAATTTAAAACGACAAAGTCATCTTTTGAATTTTCAATTCTCTTGTTTCAATACTATTCATGTTTTAAGCAATAGCAGAGTAACGTCTCTCCTTTCTCTTGATTTTTAAAAATAGGATCTCACTATGCAGTCAAGGCTTATCCAGAGCTCTGAAATATGTGGCCAAGGCTAACTTCAAACTGGTAGAAATCCTCCTGCCTCGCTCTCCAGAATGCTGAACTTACCGTATGAGTTGCTGTGCCTGGTGATTCTGCTATGCCTCTGTCTGTCTCTATGTATAGATTCTTTATTTTTATTATTTCCCATGTAGAAGTGTTTTGCCTTCATGTACGCCTGTGTACCATATGTGTTCAATGCCTCCAGGAGGGTATCAGATCCCTTGGGACCTGTGTCCTCTTGGGAGCCACCATGTGGGTGCTGGGGACCAAACCTAGGTCTGCTGGAAGAGCAGCCAGTGCTGGTCAATGCCGAGCCAGCGGTCTAGCCCCTGGTGATTCCCTTTTGCTTTTTTGAACATCCCATCCCATGAGAGCACTCCTTTGTCTCCATGTCAATGCACTAGTTTTATCCTGATGTTTCAAGTTTCCAGTGTTTCCTTATATTGTGACGAAAGCAAAGTCACCCACATTCCCAACATCCTATGGAAAGTCAAGTAATGCTTTTCCTCATAGGGCCAATGCCTCCTCTGGTACATTTTAAAACATAGTCAGTTTTTGCTTGTTCTGTTACTTGCCAAACTACTAAGTCTGCCGGTGCTGTATAATACTTTCTTTCAATTGACCAATCTCTGATTTTTCACAAGTAAAAGATGGTACTAGGAGTGGCCTTTGACCACGTTGAACGTGTTTTCCCCTCAATGAAAAACTGGGGACCACTAGAGGTCACTGCAGTTATTAGCAAGAAGGTGGTTAAAGCCATATATGCCTTATAGCACAAGACCTTTCAAACCCTAACAATTTACCAGCTCCAGGGGCATGACAGAAGATGGATTTAAATACTCCAGTGGTCTGTGTAAACGCACTACTGCCTCTGCCTTGCTTCTCCAGCATGAGGTGCACCCCTCCCCTTTTTGTTCCGACAGGTTTTTCTCGGGTCTTGCAGAAGACTGAGCAGCAGATCATAATCACAGTAGCCCTGGTTGGCGCGTGTTTATGTGTCCAGCAAAACCACAAGGCTTTATATTGCTATCAAATTTACTTGTCCCTGCTGCCTTGTGAGAATTGTCACCATCATTTTATAGACCATGAAACTGAAGCCCAAAGGACTGACACAGCTAATGAGTGCCAGAATTGGTATTGAAACAGAAGTCCTATTTAAAACATCAACCTAATACCGTCACCAGCACAGGGAAGTACTTGTCTGTCTCTTCCCATTTTAAATGATGATGATGATGATGATGATGATGATAGACGGGGTGGGGGGAGCAATGTGACTGCAGAGGACAGAGGATGATTTTTGTAGAGTTGCTTCTCTTCCACCTTTATGTGGGTTCACTGGGGTGGAGGGAGGGGGCCGACAAGAACAGATCTTCCCAACCTGCATTGCTAGTGGATCAGTACCACAGCAATGTCATGGATTCGAAGCCAAGAAGAAGCCTTTTCTAGAACCTCTCAGAACGTGGGCAGAGACCCAGGAGCTGTGACTCACCCCCTGCTCTAAGCAACTGAAAGCCCTATTGGCTCATCAAAGCACTATCGTGGTGTGGTTTTTTTTGTTTTTTGTTTTTTTTTCTTTTCTTCAAGGAATGATGGTATCTACGTATTTACATAATACTGGTGTCTGTGGCATGCCTGGCTGAGCAGATGAAGAAATGGGAGCTAAGAGTATTGAAAGACGCTTGCCCTAGGTTACAAAGCAAGTCCACACAGAGCACAGAACCATAATTCTCAATTTCCACTCGCTCCTCCACCGCTCCTAATTTTGCTGGATCATTGTTTGCATTGACCTTGGAAGCCCCTCTTGGAGCTTCTCTTCTCAGGACACACACACACACACACACACACACACACACACACACACACACACTCAGAAAGGGAACAGAGATGAAGGCATACCCTAACAAAGGGGTAAGGGGGTAGGGTACTCACGAGAGGCCCTTCTTCACTCTGACCCCTTTAAAAGCTGGGCTGTAGCTATCCCTTGTTTAGTTGTCACACTTGGCATCTGATTGGTGTGTGCCTTTGGAATGGAAAGCCAAGAGGCTTTCAAAGTTTCATATATAATAACAGGAAAAAAAATGAAACAAAGGAACATTTCTAGCAGACATCCCCACCTCTGAGTTGTTCCTTTGCAATGGTGGCCAAGGTTCTGCATACTTAAAATCCCCAGAGAGCAGAGGAGACTATAAACCTACACCCACTGTTTGCTCTGCTTCATGGCAGAGGAAATACTAATTTTTTTTTTTTTTTAAAAAAACTTTCACTTCTAGCATAGCTCGCCGGGATTCCAGAATGTTCTATAATGACAAATGGAATTGAGGAGGTGAAAATAGTGAAACAACAGGATAATTATCTCATGATTCCTACCACTGACCATTGGAGTAGTCTTTGTTAGAAAAAAAATGTCATTTGCAGTTTTTAGTTTTAACATAAGGACAACAAAGTCAGCAGACTATAGTTTCTCTGTCCTTTGAGGCTGGCAGACAGGACTTAAAAGGAAAAGAAAATGTCTCAGACAGGATGACGCATACCTGTGATTCCCAGACTGAGGCAGGAGAATCCCCAGGAATTTAAGGCCCATCTGGGCTACCCAGTGAGATCATATCTCAAAACCAAACCCAAACAAAACAAGAAAAGCAGGTAAGATAGTGTATCGTATGCAGCAGTCCGTAGTCCACACTTGAGAAGTTGATTGGTTGTTAGAACTTAAGGGAATTTTCATACAAAACAACAACAACAACAACTTAGGATTTTTGCTCTAAAGCACCACAGATTAGCAGGATTCAGTTCTCTAGGCAGTGGGAATGGTGGGGAATTCTCTGGGGAGGATGTCAGAAGCACTGGTCCACAGTCCTCTGGGGCTCTCCTTAAGCAATCTGAAGAACAGTGCTGTCCGTCTGTCCTATGTGCTGTCTGTCTGTCCTATTTCATTAACCTCAGTTGGCCTTAAACTTGCACTGACTCTCCTTCTTGTACCTTCCAAGTGTTGTGACTGAGGCAGGATCTACTACATATGGCTTAATTTTTGTTTTCTTTGAAAACGCCATTTCATACGATAGATAATTTTGCAAAGACAAGAGGAACATCCAAGGCTAATAGAGAAATTCAAGACATTTTTATGACATTGCTTCACTGTATTATCTTTCAGCTGACAATTCTGTTACATTGTCCTGCTTTGTAACGGAAGGATGTATACAATTTTTGTGGGGACCTGCATCATTGCAAACAGGAGNCAATGCTTTATATTTACTTCAAGTCCCTACATTGGCTTAGAGTCCTCATTGGAGTTACAGCGGCCTGTACATTCTTCTTGCCAGAACAAAAGCCCTGGCATCATAGACTCCTTTTATTCTCTCCGGCTCCACCCCTAATCAGATTCATTCCAGTAGGAGAGAGCACCCATGGTTTTTAATCTCTGAGATGAATCTCGAGCCTGTCCACCTCTCACTACCTCTGTTGGTACCTGTCTTCTTCATGCAGATGGCTGAGAAAAATCTACCTGCTTCAACGGGAACAACTACCCACAAATCCATTCTTGAGGCAGCAGACACAAGGACACGTTAGACCCTGTCCCTCCTCTTCTCCAAGCCCTCCTGAGTCTCCTACCTCAGGAGGAGACAGAAATTCCTCCAGTGGGCGGGAAGCCCTCTGCCTAAGGCCATGCTGGGCTTCTCACCGTTCCACGGACATCCAGTTACCCTCCCCTCTCACAGCTGACACAGCTGGGTTCCCGGTGTCAGAGAGCCATTTTCTCAGTTTGTGCTCACAAGCTCTCCCAATGTTACTCACTCTCTTGGGTGCCCTAGAGGGGAGTTCTTTGGTGGAATCTTCTTCCCCTAGTAGCTCATTTAAAATAGAAAGATGCCCCAACTCTGCCACGCAGGATACTTCTCTGTTTTGTTGGTCTCTAAACTTATTTACCAACTTCCAACTTCCCACCCTCTGATATGTAATTCACTTCTCTCTCTCTCCTCTCTCCTCTCTCTCTCTCTCTCTCTCTCTCTCTCTCTCTCTCTCTCTCTCTCTCTGTTATTCTCCTCCTTCATTATCTGTCAGTTTTAAAAGGTATGGATGCTTCTCTCTTGTTTTCTGCTCATGCCCAGGTCTTAGACTTGTGCTAGACACAGACAGTTTTGTTTTTTTTTTTTTTTTTTTTTTTTGGTTTTTCGAGACAGGGTTTCTCTGTATAGCCCTGGCTGTCCTGGAACTCACTCTGTAGACCAGGCTGGCCTCGAACTCAGAAATCCGCCTGCCTCTGCCTCCTGAGTGCTGGGATTAAAGGCGTGCGCCACCACGCCCGGCCACAGACAGTTCTTGCTCATCAAAGAATCACGAAACAGTGCACACCTAGATATTTGCAGCTTCCGGTGTGTGACTTCTAACATCAGGTCAGCTACCCAGTCAGTTATGCCTCTTTCATAAACTCTCAATTCAGATACCTCATGCACCTTTTGTAGGATGATATAAGGCATTGGGTGGCTGTCTTCTTCAATGTCCAGTAAGCACTGTCAAAAAGACCTGAGCTGCTGTGATGGTTTGTATATGCTTGGGCCAGGGAGTGGCACTATTCGGAGGCAAGTCCTTGTTGGAGTAGGTGTGTCACTGTGGGTGTGGGCTATGAGACCCTAGTTCTAGATGCCTGGAAGCCAGTCTTTTCCTAGCAGACTTCAGATGAAGATGTAGAACTCCCAGCTCCTCCCTCACCATGCCTGCATGAATGCTGCCATATTCCTGCCTTGACGATAAGGGACTGAACCTCTGAACCTGTAAGCGAGCCCCAATTAAATTTATTTTTATAAGACTTGCCTTGGTCATGGTGTCTGTTCACAGCAGTAAAACCCTAACTAAGACAGAAGTTGGTACCAGGGACTGGGGTATTGCTGTGATAGACCTGCCCATGCTTTTGTTTGGAAGAATGTAGATTTTGGGACTTTGGATTTAGAAAGCAGCAGAATGCTTTAAGTGGGGCTTAATAGGCCATTCTAGTAGGAATGTGGAAGATAGTAAGAAATATTGCATTGACAAAGGAAGTCCCACAAAAAGCCCAGCAGAGACTTGGTTCTCTGGTTATGTCTCACGAAGAGCGTTTTGAACAAGAGAAGCAAGCTTAGAAAGGAAAAATATAAAATATATGGTTAGAGTATCAAAGGGGCACCAGGAAGTGAAGTGGAGCTAAATCCACCTTGGGGTAAGGTCCCACCCAGTTCAATTTAGATCCAGGCACGATAGTACAAGCCTTTAATCCCAGGAGGCAAAGGCAAGCAGAACTCTGAGTTCAAGGCCAGCCTGATAGTGAGCATGTTCCAAGTAGAGAAGATCTTAAATTCAGGCGTGGTGACACTGTACCTTTAATCCCAGTATTTAGGAGGCATGCAGATTTCTAAGTTTAAAGTTAGTCTACAGAACAAGTCCCAGGATATCCAAGCTTAGGCAGAGAATTAACTCATTGATAGCAGAAAGCTAGTGATAATTAATAGAACAAGGGGGCATGTTCCAGTTCCAGCGAACAGCAGAACTCAGCAGCCTTGGTCATTTGGCTCTAGCTTTAGATTCAAGAGGAGAAGGAGACTTCTGGGACAATTGGGGCTGGTTAGCTGGAGCTAAGAAATTAGTGGTGATTAAGAAGAGACCAGCATCACTGAGGTGAAATCTTCTGAGAAGTGTTTTCTGAGAGCACAAAGAAGCAGTGTTCCAGTGGTAGCTAAGGTTGTACCTCATGCTGAAGCCAAACTTGGTAATGTGTAAGAGTCACCCAGGTAATACTGGATTTGAAGGCATGAAGGGGTCATGGAGAGCAGCTGAGGCTTGGCACTGTGAGAGGCCACGGAAGGCCATTGGTGAAGGTGCGGCCTTGGTTGCAGTTGATGGCCCAGGACTGAGGGGGTCATGCAAAGGAGCTGAGGCTTGGCACCATGAAGAGAGCCTATGAGAGGCTATTGGTGAAGCCTTGTTGCACTGGAAGACTCCAGCAAATTAGAGGTGCCAGTTCTGTGGGATGATCACTAAAACCAATGGTAGCAGTGGAGTGTAGTCAACCAGAGCCTAGAGTGCTACAGAGAGCAGACTGGAGAGGTCCCTTTGGAGGGCCAAGAAGATCATGTGTGGACCCCAGACACTGGAACAAGAAGCTGTGAAGTTGGAGTTGGAATGGTGATCTTAGCATGTTCAACATACCAGAGCCATGGAATATCTGCTGCAGAAAGCTGCTAACAGGGAGCGGAATCAGCTCAAAAGAAAGAAGTTGTTGTAGTCAACAAAGATGAAAACATAGCTGTAGATCTGAAGAGAGCTTTTACATCACACATGGAGATGTAGAGTTTGGAGTTTGCCCAGCTGATTTCCTGACTTGCTTTGGAGATTGCAGTTAAGTGATTGGATGAATCTCAGAAGAGACTATTAACTATGGATTTTTAACATTTTTGAGACTGCTATAGACTATGGGGACATTGAAAGTTGACTTAAATATACTTTTTAATTTTGCTATGGCTAGGTATAGCCCCCATAGAGTCATATGTCTGAACCAGCCTATAGGGGCCAAGGAGCAGAATGTGATGGCTTGTATATGCTGGACCGAGAGAGTGGTACTACTGAGAAGTGTGGACCCCTGTAACCCCAGGTCTGAAATCTCAGCTCTGGGGAGGTAGAGAAAGGTGTATCATGGGACTTGCTGGCAGAATTGGTGAGTTTCAAGTTGAGTGGGAGGCCCTGTCCCAAAACACAGCACAAGACAGAGAATGACCAGGGAAAATAACGGAATTCAACCTCTAGCCTTCACAGGCACATCATACATACATGTATGTGCTCATACACCTATATATACAAGTTCACAACACATACATATACATCCATACACACATATACAAATGCATACACACACAGACATATACACGTATACACATACATAAACATATACATACATACAAATACACATGCATACACATATACACTCACACACATGCATACATACACACACATGCACATCTAAACACAGATATCCACATATACATATATACACATAAACATGCATATACACACATGCACACATACCACACATACACATATATATATATACCCATATCCACACATACACACATATACATACCCATATACACACATACTCATGTACACATATACATACGCATATCTACACATAAACTCGCACACACATACACATATACATACCCATATCCACACATATACACATGTACACACAATACACATATTCACACACGTTCACACACATACACATGCATACACACATGCACATATTCAAATATACACACATACACATATGCACACACACATGCAATCAAGGATAGGAAAAATAAAAAGAAAGTCCCTCTAGCATCAGAACAGTCCTATTGGACCTTCAGGAATTTTTCTTGAACTGACTGATCAATGCAGTGCATGTCCTTCATTCTGTTACACTAGAAGTCAAGGCAAACCACCTTCCAGGAAGCCCTGACACTGGGACAACTGTGGTACTTTCGAAAATGATCAAGTTTGTGGGGCAGTGCTAAAACTGCATCTCTGTTTACCCAGGTACCTGGGAATGATAAGGAGCCCCGATGCTATCAAGATGTCACCCTCATCAGGATGCATGATGTGGCAAGACAGAGGCTGTTTTTCCTGCTGATTTTCCCAGGGTAGCTTTCAGAAAGCAAGACATCAGCTCTGTGAAGCAACGCTCCCCGAGCTTATTCATAACACTGTGGCCATAACAGATAGAGATGTTCAGAATTTATCAGATCTCTTTTTCCTTCTGGCAGGATGACACCATCTGTACGCCATGCTGTAGGAGACAAATCACAAGCTCTGATGCTCTCTACCATCATTGCTCCAGCACTAACATTAACTGTCCGTGCCATGCCTGGCTTAGGTCCTGGCAGTCCCAGGAAGAACACAGCTTTCATAGGGCCATAAAACAATCCAAGGAGGACTATAATTAGCAGGATGAATTAAATGTTCTAAGTGCATGGAAGAAAGCATAATCAAGTTCACCTGGACACAGTGTGTCTGGAGGATGGGAAGAATAAGGAGGAATATAAAAATAACGTCTCAGAGAGGTCTGACTTCGTGCATAAATTGAAGAATACATTTAATATTTCCTGGTAGAGATGTCTGAAAAAGTTATCCCAGGTCGTCTCAACTTAAGGAGCATGAGGACTGGACATCGTGCTGTGTGTGGATGAAGGGTGATGAGAACTTCCCTTGGTGAATGTGTAAAGGATAAAGACGAGGAAGCGGCATCTAGAAAAAAAAAATAGATGAGTACAGATCTTAAATGATTCACTGTGTTGCAATGAGAATTTTCATAAGGATTTGGATTTTATCCTCAAGGCAATGGGGAGCATTCAAGTGTTTTTAAGAAGGGCAGCGGAGAGATAAGATTTATCACCTAGAAAGATCACTCTGGCACGGCTTGGAAGAAGGGCTGGAGGTTCGCCAAAAAGAGAGGCAAAGGCATGAGGCAGCCTCAATTTGCCACCAGGTGGGAGGCAGTGCGACTGTAGCTGTGTTAGATGTCGAGAGAAGGATAGAAGTGGCAGACACGCAGAAGAAAGACCAAACAAAAACGGCTGTTTGCTGGCACTAAGAAATAAGAGAAGGCAAGCTTTAACACAAGTAAAATCACTTGAGCGAAGGAATGGAGGAGGAGGTTTGACCTGGGTACCACAATGTTTAAAACAGAGAAAGTCCAGAGAAGACAACTAGAAGAGAAAGACTGATAAAGAGTTGATATAGCCGGGCATGGTGGCGCACGCCTTTAATCCCAGCACTTGGGAGGCAGAGGGAGGTGGATTTCTGAGTTCAAGGCCAGCCTGGTCTGCAAAGTGAGTTCCAGGACATCCAGGGCTATACAGAGAAACCCTGTCTCGAAAAACCAAAAAAAAAAAAAAAAAAAAAAAAAAAGAGTTGATATATAGAGAGGAGATCACTTGAAAGAGAGAAATGTTTCATTAACATCACACGGGGTAGGGAGGGCTGAGGACTGAGGTCAGTTTATTGATTCATCAGGGACTAGATGAAAAAAAAAAAACGATCTTAGGACAAGCAGGGTTAAGATAGTGTATTATTTTAATAAAAGGGTATGTGCGTATGTGTACATGCCTGTGTATATGTCTGTCTGTGTGTGCATGTGTGAGCATGTGTGGCCACATGTGGAGGTATTTGTGGATGTGTGTGAGTGTGTACATGTATTTGATCTTCCAGATGGAGAAGAGCTAAGCTTTCACACCGAACCCAGTGAACAGAGCTCTTCACACTAAATCTGATCGCTATGCAAAAGAGGATGGAGATAAAGACCGTAAGTTTTGAGTGAGGTTGGAAGGGTCTGGATATGTGTGGTTGAAGAGAGGAGGGGCGAAGTGAGGTGGGGAAGACAGAAATAAACTGAATATTCCCATGCCTCTTTCTTCTGAGGAATACAAATCAGTTCAACTCCAGTCGGCGAGTAGCTGCAGGGTGGTGTTGAATGGTTCAAAGATCAAACTGTGGCATTTGTCACTCTGGAGAACTACAGGGACCGTGTGGGGGTCCATTTGGGTTAGAAATCATTAATGGCCTTGTGTTGCCCCAGGCTACGGCATCTCTGGTAAGTCCTTGCCTATTCTTCAAAGTTCAGTTTGGCCACGTTTTGTTGGACTCTGCAATCTGCGATAGAAGTTATCCCAATAGTTTACCAATGTTTTGAATCTCTAGAATTGAATGGTTAGAGTATAGAACATGTTTGATAAATGTTTGTCCCAGGGATGGGTACTACATGGAATACCATAATCTAATTCTTAAGAGGAAGAGCCAAGGCTAATTTAAGTAAAAAAAATTAAGCCACTGAAATTAGTTTCCCCTTCTTTTGTATATTCTTTTCAACCTGGTTTTCTGCCTCTTGGCATCTTTGCTATCTATTTTTATTATCTGTCTCCCATGTCTATCAGCAATTGCCTTCATCTTTGAAACAGTCACTTTACCTGGTATGTTAGTGCACAGCTAAAATCTTAGGTTTTGAGTTTGAGGCCAGCCTGTGACTCTCTAGTGAACCCTAAGCTAGCCAGGGCTCCATACTGAGACTCTGCTTTAAAAGGAGTCAAAAAGAGTTGTCTTTGCTCTCAGCTATGCTGTCATTTCCTACCAGAGCACAGCCCCCATCACCAATCTAATGTCACAGCACTTACAGCATCTCTGTTAATCCCTTCATCTAGCTTCTCAAGGAGAAAGCCAGATTTTCCTTCCTGGGAATCAACTGACTTTGCCCACTATTTTCGAAGGAAATGAGGGGAAAAAATGAGCCCTTGGCATGCTTCTTTAGCACATACCAAGTACATACATGCATTTGATGGGCATCCACTGTGCAAGGCACAAATTACATACCTCTTTTCCTGGCTGCACAGTAAACCTCCACTTTGTGGCAAAGCCTTTGCTTCTTGTCCCTACTGGAGCTGGTGTTGACCGGAGAGATTCATGAGGATTCTCTGCAGTTCTGTTACATTTATTATGGTCAACACGGAGCCAGTATTCCTTTGTTTTTAAATACCCATGGAAAGTCTAACATCTAATGATGACCTTCTGCCTTTGTGAGCTTATACCAACAGGATGAGAGGAAGCACCTACACAGAAAGAAGAGGCCTTAAATCAAGAACAAAGCTAAGGCACCAGTGTAATTTCTAGGGGCCACCAGAGTAGGTTTCTTTCTGCCTCTGCTTAAGTACAGTAAGTCATTCTGCAGAGGATCTTTCCTGGATATGCTGTAACTTTATTGAATAATTCTGGGTGGTTCTTCTAGCATTTGGAAAGGTGACCATTCTCAGAACCAGATAGTTATTTTTCCTTAGAAGCCAAGTCATTCCTTTGCTATTGTTCATGAATAAATTAAATGACATCCTTTGAAACATTTTTTTAAAACAGATTTATTTTTATCTTATGTAGTTGAGTACACTGTCACTGTCTTCAGACACACCAGAAGAGGGCATCGGATCCCTTTCCAGATGGTTGTGAGCCACCATGTGGTTGCTGGGAATTGAACTCAGGACCTCTGGAAGTCATCTCTCTCACCCAAATCACGTCCTTTGGCATACTTAGGAGTTCCTGGTGCCAAAACAGAGAACATTCATTCTATCTATCCTTCTAAATCATTTTTTTTCAAATACCTTTATCTTGGTGACTCCACCATTTCTATTTTAGGGAATCTATGGAAACTGGCAAGTACTCAGGCTGGGTTTGCTTAAAGGATGCTGAAACCTGCTCACTTGAATCTTCCTTCCCTAAGACTTTCCCACCCACTCCATCTTTCCCTTTCTCATTGTCAGATCCACAGAGATGGTGCATCTGGGTTTTCAATCTGATCTTACCCAGGGCTATTCACCCATCAATAAAAGTGGACAGGAAGACACAGGAAGACAAAGGGCTACCCCTCATACCCTCCCCCATACCACCTGTTCTTCAGTTTCTCGAGGGTCTTCTTCTTTCTTCTTCTTCTTCTTCTTCTTCTTCTTCTTCTTCTTCTTCTTCTTCTTCTTCTTCTTCTTCTTCTTCTTCTTCTTCTTCTTC
>NC_034605.1:45474527-45497349 GCF_900095145.1 Mus pahari | reverse complement strand
GGAGGAGGAGGAGGAGGAGGAGGAGGAGGAGGAGGAGGAGGAGGCAGCTGCCGCAGCCCCAGCAGCTGCCCCAGGAACACAGGCTCCACCTGCTTATGGTCTTGTGTTTAGGATAAGGTTTTAAAAAACAATGATTTCTGAGCTCAAACCACGTGTAGAAGAAACAACCTCGGGAGAATTTTATGAAAATTGCAACATGCTTGAGATGGTTCAGATTTAACTTGGTGTGACATCATCCCTAAAAATAGTTTATTTTCTCTTGCTAATACCATTAGAGAACGCTGATAAAGTCAGCTGAGAGGGTCGAAAGAGGGAACCTCATAAATCACAGCATGCCATTCAAAAAGCCACAAACTCGCGTATTGGGAAAGAGCAAAAATTACAGGCCACAAATGCAATGGTAGGAAAGGGTAGGAAGTTTCCTACGAAATCTACCTGGTCTCTACCTAAATCAACGCTGAAAAATACTAGTTTGCATAAACCATAAACTCATCTAGTGGGAAAAGAAAAGAAAAGAAAAGAAAAGAAAAGAAAAGAAAAGATGAGGGAAAGCCCAGGCTTGTTCTTCAGACTCAAAGCAGCAGGGCTGCAGAAGGCCTCTGTACAGAAAAGACCCTGTCTGGTAAGACTGCCTTTGGAATTTGAAGCCTGAAGGAGAAGAGCAAGCATCTGTAGTCCCAGCGCCGCCTAGTGGCGATAGGAGGTGGAGACAGGAGAATCCACAGAAGCTCGCAGCCAGCTCGCTGCGTGAAGAGAACCCAAGTCAAAGAAGGTGGAAAGATAGTATCAAGACACCCAGAAGCTGTCCTCTGACCTACACATAAGCACTCCCGCACAGGTACATGCACATTCACACATACCACACACAAACAAAGTTTAATAGTTACAATGATAATGATAATGGCCCACCAACAAATCCACCCAGGGAACTTTGTTCTAAGTGAGAGACCGGGGCTTCCTCTGCTTAGGGATGCATAAGAGGACGGGGAGCCCCAGATTTGTTATGCTCTCAGTCTTGGTTTGATAAGGTTTCTGCCGTGGGTAGTGGTTAATGCAGAGGCTCCTAAGTGTCAGAGTGCTGAGTGTAAACGGATATCAGTGCTCGACCACGGATGGACCATCTCTATGGCTCCTCACCTCTGCCCACCAAGGCTCAATGACCGAGACAGAATGGGAGTGGGTGGGGTGAGAGAGCCAAACCATGGGGAGGAGTGCTGTTTGTGGACATGCATTTCTGATGCACAGGCGAACTCACAGGAGCTAAAGATAACTACATAAGACCGACTCAGGACCAAGCCAGTTAAAAGTTCCGTCTTGGATAGGGGAGAAACTATTGAGACCCCACCCCTAGCTGAGAAAAGTTTGTCCAGAACATCTCAGAAAATACTCTGTTTCTTCAGGCTGAGGTGAAAGGTGGAGACACACTTTCAAACTATTTCTTCTAAAGGCACATGTTTAAAAGCCTGGACTCTGAAAAAAATAGAGGCATTCCATGTTGCTTCTGATGCCCTCCTTTGGGGTCCTCAGAGAGCACTGTATTTTTTCACCCAGACAGAACTTCAAGTAGAGTAAAAATATAATACAAAAAAAGGTATTGTCAAAAATGTGATGTATCTAAGAGAGCCAATAAAACATTTACATAAGGTTTACAAAACAGCAATTAAAAATAGAGTATTGCCAGCATTTTTGAAACCACCCTTCTTTCTTGTAAAGCTCAGTAGTGCAGTCCATCCTTTGCATCATTAGAGCTAGCTACTGTCTTTAATTTCCTGTGCAGTTTCTGCGTTGAACCAGCTTTACTTTACAGGCTCACTCACCCCGTATCCTATGTGTGTGTGTGTGTGTGTGTGTGTGTGTGTGTGTGTGAGAGAGAGAGAGAGAGAGAGAGAGAGAGAGAGAGAGAGACAGAGACAGAGACAGAGACAGAGACAGAGACAGAGAGACAGAGACAGAGAGAGACAGACAGAGAGACACAGAGAGAGAGAGAGACACAGAGAGAGAGACAGAGACAGAGAGAGACGGGGGACAAGCGAGCTGCTCTGGGGAGTCAGCTGATACTTTCATGTAATAAGTAGAGAGAACTGTCATTCTTCCTTGGATGAGAACAGGCTGTTCTTTTAGGGGGAAAAACACCTAATAAACTATGATGTGTTTTTCAAATATTTAACCAGGGAGAACATCAACACGTGTATAAGGGAAGACATTTAGGAGGAAACCCAGCGCTAGAATTCCACTCCTCGCCCCTTTGTGCCCCACTTCCTCCTATTTTGTGATCAACACTCAGCTTTCTATTATGCGGAGCCTCCTTGAACCACTAATGTTCTAAGGAAGTGCAGAGTGACGTGGGGTTTCCCACACAGGGCAGTCCTGCCAGCCAGGAGGCTTTGGTGGGAGAGGCATCTTGACAAAGCTGTTGTCCCTCAAAACCTTGTCCCTTTACACCGTGCCCCACCTGGGGTATCCCAGGGCTTTTACTTGCTTTCTATCCTCTTGTACATTTTCAAACAAACCCTCCCCCTGGATTAAGCTTAAGATGGGACTTTTAAAATCGTTTCCTACCAAACTGTTGACATGGCAAAGAAATAAAGGGATTTGATGGTCTCTGAAAGGAAGCAGGCTGTGTGGTTGGTTGGTGTGAATTAACTCATTTGTGTCGCATAAGGGGCTTAAATGTAAACAGGAAGAATGGCAAACAGCCTGTAACCCGCATCCCCACCACTCGGTTTTAGAAACAGAACTTCGTTGATAGGATTAGTGAAACTTCATAGATTTAGAAGGCTGTATGTACTGATGTCCGCTCCAGAGGTAACCAATCGCGTGTGCTTTAGGTCCCTCCCTCCCTGGGTTTCTTTTATAACACACAGATTCACTCTCAGCCCCATCTACCTTTGACTTGGGTGGGAATTTATACACATGAATCCTCCTTGCAGCTGTGCTTCCTGAAGCTGCTTTTATTTCAACCAAAACTGTCCTTCAGGTGTTCCCTTTGGTCGATGCACCTATACACAATCTTTAGTGTTACGTGGTATCTCTTTGTACAGATTAACATATTCTGCTTCTGATAGACATCCCCTTGTTCTGAGCATAAGGTTACCTCAAAGAGAGAGTGCACAGAGGGGTTCAGATGGAAATCTGGGAGTAGTTTTTTTTTTTTTTTTTTTTTTTTTTACATGTACTCAAGATTCTTAGATGATAAACTCAAGCTTGATAGCTCCAATGCTATGAATATTCAAAATTCTGGGGAGTCTACACCTGTTTGCCAAAGTTTTGAAAACACACACACACACACACACACAAACACACACACACACACACACACACACACACACATATATATATTCTCGCTGGTCGTCACGCAGCAACCTCAGGACATGAGCTGATGCCTGGTGCTTAAGCTGTTTTGAGTCTGGGGAGTGTGAATTGGAGCCCCACGGTCCTGTCTACTTACATTTCTCTCTTCCTTGAAGGAGATAAACATCTTTGTGTTCTGAGCTGTGCAGCTCTTTCTTTGTCTTTGTAATTCTTTCTGGGGACTTTTTGCTGATTTGTGTGTGTGTGTGTGTGTGTGTGTGTGTGTGTGTGTGTGTGTGTAGCTTTTTCTCTTTAACTTCCTCCTTGAATTTAATTCGTTGAAACTCATTAAATACAAGAGGCCTAGGGATAGGCAAGTATTTTAGCTTATGTATATATTTTATTTTCATCTCTACATTATAATATGCTATAACCCCATGTTCTTGCTTCATGGTATAATATTTCACTCTCCTAATGGACCTTACCTGTGTCCTCCATTTTAAAATCATTGCAGTTCTTCAGCATTTCATTTCTAGGTAGGTATTTTTCCCTTGGGGTTTTGTGGTTTGGGCTTCCATATTTATGTTTTCAATCTCTGAGTTCAATGCTTGAAGCATTCAGTGTAAAGAGAGAGTATAATCAAAGATTTGAAATTGTAGATGTAACATGTATGTGTGTATATATATGCATATATGTATGTATGCGTATATATGCATATATACAAACAGGAGATATGGTATTATATATGTATGTATACATATATAATATCTTACCTTATTTTTATTTTTATTGACACCAAATCCTACCCCTGTGATAAGTAAAGTTTCTACTCTCTGTGGATTTCTTCCTATGTTTCAATTCTTTCACTCTAGCTTTATTTATCAATGAGCAACATCATCTTATTAATAAGTTTTTTACTATAATTTTATACTAAGTCTCTATGCCTAAGGGACAACTTTTTCTTGTTTTTCTCACTTTCCAGCTATCCATTACCCTTTATTCTTTCAAATAAGTTTCAAAATCACCTTCCTTATATCCCATGAAGTCTTGCTGGGAGACAGTAGTACAATGGCATTACCTTGCAGGCTCCTTTGAGAAGAGCTCAAGTATTACACAGGCACTTTTACTCAAGAATATGACATAGTTTCCATTAGCTGAGTCCTTTCCTAAGCATAAGAAGTTTTCTGTATTCTTTATCTATGCCAGGTGGCTATTTTGTTAGATTTTTATTAATGCACTTTATATAATTGATCATTTTTGCAAAATAAACATGCTAAATTACCCTTCCTCTTGGAGTTTACTTTTGACAACTTCACACACATCTAACATACTTGCTCATCAATAACACCCCTCCATCCCCCTCTCATTCTTCATTGCTCCACTCCTCCGAATCCCTTCGCCACAATCATGGCTTGGTTGGTACTCTGTTTTCTTGAGTTCCCTTGTTGGGTGTTGTCATTGTCATCGTTGTTGTTGTTGCTGCTGCTGTTGTTGTTTTGAGATCCCCTGAGCATTCACCAGGTCATCTCTGCGATCGAGGGTCTGGCAGGATGCTCCTCCATGGATTTATCTGAGTTTTTCTGCTATGTAGAAAACTAACACACTCCGATAACTGATTTACCATTAGTCCTTATTTTAAAATGGAACAGTTACCGACGTCTCGAATTTTCACTCTAGATAATATTATCTCTTCACAATGAGAAGCTAAGACTGGGAATACAGTTTGATATTAGAATTCCACCTAGCATTCGAGAGACTGGCTTCTAGCCCCAGAACAACAACAAGATTAATACTGAGAAACTGATTCTTTCTTTCCTCAAACCTTTTAAAATGTCTCTTTCCTTTCCCTTTTGTATACACGCTTGGGACTTGTATTACACTAAGGAACAACTGAGACTATTGTGGTCATAATAATAAAATGAAAATTTATGTCTTGATCATTATAGATGATGTTTATACTCTAATTTTATAGATTGGCTTTCTCACAATAAAGACGTTTTGTTTATTCCTACTTGATTGATTGTTTATTTTTTTAGTCATTGATGGTGTTTACATTTTATGGGGCATACATATTGTAATTTTATAATTTAATCTTGTTTTAACTCGTTAAAGCAATTCATTGCAGTAACTCTGAGCTGTGAGTTCCCTATCTGGTTCTGTCCTTGGCTCACTTTTACTGCAAGGTTGTGCAACTCTCATAAGAATATGCTGGGAAGTAATGTGCCTTTTTCTGTTCGTGAAAAAGCTTAGGTAAGAAATGTTAGCAGTAAAATCTTGCCTGAAGTCCTCGCTGTGAGTTGATTTTTAACTACAGATTCAATTGTAGTCTTGACACATTCGAGATTTCTATTTCCTCGTGAGTCATTTCTGTGTTTTCTAAAAGCTCATTCAATTCCTTTACAAAGTTGTTGGCCTAAAGTTATGTGTGCATAGTCTTTAAGATTTTAGTTTGGGGGCTTTTTGTTCTTTTTGTTTTTGTTTTTGTTTTTGCAACACAACGAATTGCCTTTAGTTTGGAATGCATCCACGTTTCAACATGTAGTGATCCTGAACAGAGTGGGGAATGTGGCAACGAATCAGGAGGCCAGGCCCACCGATCTGCAAACATGGTGACACAGAGCTAGCTTCTCCAGGTCCTTGCCGGGTTAGGGTCCCATGTTCCAGCTGTCAGGCTCCACATCAGACCCAATAGGTGACCGGGGCTCTTGAGATCCCTGTTCAAACCTCTTCAATGTGTAAAAGCAAGGCGATTATGGGTAAACGAACGAACTCAGAACCCTGAACACTTAGGACTCTCCACATGGCCTTTCTCTAGGCATATCCACCAAGTACCCTGAGCACTGGCCGGTCTGAGTCGCCTTGTGACTTCTCTGTTCACCTCTAGAACTGAGCTCCAAGCTCACAGGCTGATGGTGGCAGCAGGGTCGAGAACCTGGCATTCCCTTCCTAGGCTGCTGGCGGGTGAATGAGTGTGGTCTGGAGCTAAGTGAGGGAGGCCAGGTTCTCCCAGTCTCATAGGATGTTGTGTGGTGATGGGAAACAAGGGGGCTGAGGACGGGAAAGCAGCATCCCTTGATATAGGAAGCCCGGAGTTCCTCACCCGCGGCCAATTTCAGAGGGAGGGGGAAGGTTACAATCTAAACTGTTTCAATCTAAGATGTGGCCAAGGGTGGAAGTGGAGGAATGAGGACAGTGGCTTCGCTGGGGCATCACTTAAGACTTACAAAAGCAAGGGCACAGCCAAAGCGCCCCCAAGCTCAGCAGTGGTCAAATCCCACAGCGGCTACCTGAAGCCTTCCCGTCTATTCTAAGGGCCACTACACAGCTGTAGCGGAGGGCGGGGCGGGCGAAGGCAGACCAAGTGCCAGCAGCAGGTGATTGTGTGACCTGTCTGTTCACAATTCCGTTAGTGGAACCCACCACTCCCAAGGGAAACTGATTTCAACATAACTTCTTGTTCCTAGAAATTCAACTAGGTAGGCAGCGACCACACTCTATAGACGATGCTACACAGTACAACGTGAGTATTTCAAATGGACAAGAAGTTAGTATCAGAACAGGGTCTCAGGATGAAGTCTGACTGGGGCTACAGATGTCTCTAGAAAATTCACTACTACGGAAAATGAAGACTTGGGTTGGATGGGGAGGGGAGGCGGGGCCTTGGCGACTAATTACTTTAACATGATCTTGGTGCCTGTAGCAGCTTCCTGTTCTCCGTTGACATCATTGAGCGCCGAAGTTCCTACAGGACGACTTTACTGCTGTAGGAATTCAGCCACTGTGCCAGTATTGCGGTGGCTCTTGGATCCACCTCTCCATTTGAACTGCTCACACTGCTCTCATTGATTCTTGTTATAAATCTCACAGATGAGGGTGCTTCTGGGTTCTTAGGCCCGCATTCTCTTTTAAGGTTATATATTCGGTTTTCATAAATTGTTTGTGGAGGCCCAATTGTCCTGCCATTTCATCTTGTAAGTATCTTCGTCGTCCTGCAGACACCAGCTGACTGTTCTATCGCCTACTCCTCTCTGGCCTTCTCCTGGCTGTTCCAACAGTTGGAAATTTCGAGGGACTTTTTTTCCCGAGCTCGTGGTGGCTCGAAGGCCAGTGCCTTCTTCAACCCATATTTAAGTTTTTAACTGTCTCTAGAAACAGTGTTTGTTCTCTTTTCTGTCTCTGTTCTTCTCGATATTCTCTCCCCCCCCCCCCCACCGGTACACACATACCTTTTGGTAAATAGTACCAGAACGTTCTCTACAAGCTTTTGAGATTTAATTTCTGGCTTTATTTACTTTTATAATTACTTTATTATATTTTCATCTTCTTTCTTTGGATTACTTCTGTTGTTTCTTTCTTTCTCTCTTTCTTTGTTTTTCTCTCAAAAGGAAATTTTAGGTTGGTACTTATGCCATTTATTTTAAGCTCTCCCACCCCTGCCCCCAATGATTGCTTTTCTCTCTAAGGTTGCAGCCTACATTGTTTTAAAATCTACCTTTTGAGAATTTCATATATTAGTACTATGTTTACACCATTTCTCCCCTACCTCTTCTCTCTCCAACTCTTCGTGACCCCAACTCTTGAAACTCATCCCTTCTATTCTTATTGTCACATATGTGTGTATGCATTTATAAATACCACCTGCTGAGTTCACTTAGTGTTGGTTATATGTATTTAGGACTGACCACCGGAGATTAGTTCTCAGGAGGCTTATTTCCAGAGAAGCCTGACCTTCTGTCTTTCGGCAGCCATTAGTTAATTGCTTGTGGCGTGCCACCTAGAGGAGGAGCTTGTCATTTGATCTCGTTTTTTTTCAGGTATTCTTAAGATTTCATGGGAGCAGCTGTTTTTTTAACATATAGAACACTGCATCACACAGCAGACACACTGGTTCATTGGCTCTTATCCTGGGCTCCCCCTTCTGTGGTGCTCCGAGAGCCTTAGGTCTAGGGGTTGCACTGCATGTGTATAAGTTGGAGCTACACCCCTCTCCCCTAGTCAGCATTCTGTGCATTTTGACCAGCTGTGCAGTGTATGCCTTTTTATTTAAAAAAAAGTGTTTCAGCCTTTCAGTTGTTAATTTATTTCATGTGTATGTGTGTGCTTGCTTGTCTGTGTGAATAATCCATTCGGGCAGTGTTCTTGGAGGCCGAAGGTGGTTTCAGATTCCCTGGAACTGGAGTTGAGATGGTTGTGACCTCCCTGACATAGGTGGTAGGAACTGAACTCAGGTCCCCTGCAAGAGCAATTGCTTTTAACTGATGAGTGCCCCCCTCTCTCCTTCTCTCTTCCAATAATTCATGTTAATTTAGCGTTCTTGTTAGTTTTAACACTACACACATCGAGGCAGTTTATGCTGACATTTTACTTACGTGATCTGACTGTATTTGAGATCTCTAGGCCACAGAACAGGGTTTGCATACTTTCTAATGTACTTATTTCTCCTAATTCATGAAGATACCCCTCAAGTAAATGATTGCAGTAGAAATCTTTTCCCTCTTATGCGTGGCTTGATGGTAAATACTAAGGTTGTACACTAAAAAATTGCAAAATGTTCTTACGCAGATGTCTTTGAATTTTTACCACCCTAACCCTGGGGAAGACAGACTGTCTGATGTACTCACTGAGGACTGATGCACGCTTGCACCAAGGACAACAGAGAGTGACTCTGTTCTCTTTCCACCCTCCGTCCTCTGAACTCTTCCTCATCGATCCTTCTTCCAGGGCTGCGAAGTGTGACTTACTTGTCTTTAGACTTAAATCTGTAGCTGTCAAGGGACTTTAGAAAGTCATTTAAGCCTTACAAACCCATTTCCTTATTTATAACATCAGTATCCTAGAATTTTTTCCAAGAATTTCATGAATGTGGAAAACACTTTTTTAAAAAGTCAAAGTCCTTCAGAGATTTTTAAACTTGTCCTATGCCAGGACTTGTATTTTTATGTTTTCCCAGTTTCCCTTGGAAGTCTCTATTCTTCCTCTCAAAGGACTTTTCTCCTAAGGCAGATCTCACAATTCCCTTCTGGATGGAGAGGTCCTTAGAGAGTCTTCGAAGCTACTCTCTTTGCAGATGAAAAGCAAAGACTTAGGGGGGGAAGTCTCAGCCGGACAGGATGGGAAATGAGAATCACAGATGAAAATAGCTAATTTTCATTATAAACACATACAAAATGATCAGCGGGTGCACACATGAAACAGAACAACATAAAACTGAAGCATGCATTTTAGGCTGTTGGCCGCATGGACAGATGGGTTGGTCTCTGCTACAGAAGCAGCATCCTGTTATGTTAACTAATGTTACCCCTTTTCTCTCCATCACGGTACGACAGTGAGCTAAATCAAATGCATCCCATTAAAAGAAGATGCAGGGAAAGACCATATAAAGGTCTGAAAACATAAATGGTTGAACAGAAACTCCCTAGGTGTCAATGCCAAGGGCAAGAGCAGAGGCAGCGGTCTCAAGACACTTGGTCCGATGAGCTCTGAACTTCTTGCCCCATGACTCACCCATTTTATTGTTTTATTTTTTTACTGAGTTTTCTGGGCTTTTGCTGGTCATTTTAGGAGGTAGTAGGGCTAATCACCACACCCGACTGTGTTCCTCTACAAGTCTATTACAAAGAGAGCTTTCATATGGGGTTTAAGGATAGTTTTGGTCCACAGCATCCCTGTGAATGAAATATTGAACCTCAAGGCATGGATTCAGAAACACGATAAAAATCCAGTCACTAAATACCACCCTACAACAGAATCTAAATCTTTGACAGTATGTTTTAGGTTTATCGTGAGAGAAAGCTGGGCAGGAAATCTTTCCCGACTGTCATCTATTCCACTGCCTTGGGGAAAACATCATGGAGTGATGAGCCACAAAACAATAATCTAACATTAAATTGATATTGATGGATTACCAGCTAGGGTCACTTACTGAGTTTCACTTGGTTCATTACATTTCAGGACACATATGCTGTCATGTTTGCCCTTTAAGGTATGAGGCCTTGGGGGACATTGCTTGAAAATCTCCGAAAGGGTGGTTCTTGTTTGCCTGGGTAGCAGAAAAGAAAGCTCTCCACAGTGCTCTAGTATCCTTGCCACAGCAGCATCCTCTGTGGGCTGTTGCATGTTCAATATCACTCCGAGAATGGATCTCATTCAAGAAGAGGGTACACATAGGGTCTGGTCAATGAAGTCTAACCTAGAAGCTACAACGACTTGGTCTGTTTTAGAGCAGAGTGGGCCACTGGGCTGGCTGGGCACGTGAACAGTCCTGCTGTCCCCCGTGGGACTCCAGCATCCTTGAGCTCTGGGGCACCACAGGTCTAGTCATTGTGCACTGTAGAGAAATCAAAGAATTCCAGAGCAAGGCCCTGGAATGCCTGGCTGCCTCCCAGGTCTCTTATGAAGAAATAAATCCCATTGTTGCCCCCACCCCCCTTTCCGTGCATGGAGTCAGAGTCGGCGGCGCGGAGTCGCTTACTGTACTAGCATTTCTCTCCCTCCGAGGAGGTGGCTCAGCCACTCCAGGAAGCACGACATCTAATAATATAAACTCAGAGTGCTCCCCACATTTATCTTCTCCACAGACCCGCCTGTCCTATCAGGGGCTCGGTGCTTCGTGACTGTCCCCATGTTCCACAAGGCTGCGTGGTCACCCTTCCAGTTACTTTTTGAACCCATCCCAAGCTTGTGTCAGAAACTCGGGGTGATGGATTCCCTGGACCATCCTGAGCCACGGTTTAGAATATATCTCACATTTACGCCACATGGGCTGGGTAAACAACACAGCGTGTACTCGCCTTCGTAAACAGGCTGCCTTGTTACAAAGGCCACCGCAAACGCGGTGTGATAGGACTTGACCTTAAAAGCTATAGACAATCTAGCTCAGCACAGACGGTTTCGCGGAGTACAATCACTTCCTGGAATTCTTGGGCCAGCGAAGTCGGAGCCGAGCAAATCCTGTTTTCCTTGCATTGTTTCCTGCATGTGAATATCATCAGTCTAGCAGGTCTGTAACCATGGCACTTGTAAATAACTGAGGGGTGACTTCTGATAAAGGCATGCCCTAGAAGAAGGTTTTTTCCCCTTTTTCTTTTTCTTAGACAAGCCCACATCAAACCCTACAACTGTCCTGTGTCAACAACGAAACTGACAAATTGCAGTTTCAAAACCACATACAGATCCAGATATGATAAAACACACACACACACACACACACACACACACACACACACACACACACACAGAGCAATATGAATGCCTATAGAACTGATGGTGAGGGGCATTGTTTTCCAGTAACTAAAATGCAGATTTCCTCAATCCACTCAGAGCAGCAGATGGATACACTCAACCAAAAAGGCCAGGCAACTGGACACCAGACTTTTTGTTTTTGACCTCCCCTAAGTTGAGATATCTTTAATGTTCATCCTTGGAATATCCAACTTGAGAGTTTTAGTTTCAGGGCAGAGCTGCCAAGGTGGCTCAGTCTATAAAGTACCTGCCACAGGCATTGGAGCCTCTAGTGTAGATAGATCCCCCATGTAAAAAGCCAGGTAGGCGCGTCTGTAATCTCAGCACTGGGGGTGGGGGTGGGGTACAGGAGGCTAGAGGATCCCTGAAGCTGATTGGCTGGCTTCAGATTCAATGAGAGACCCTGTCTCAAAAATATTAGAGGCGGGGTGTTATCTTCCAAAGAGACTCAGTGCCTGTTTTTGACCCGATACACACTCTGACACACTCTCAAGCATGTGCGTGTACACACACCACACACTCTCACATGTAAACAAACATGTCTGCATGTTTACCCGCTTGCACACATGCAAACAACCACACACACACACACACACAATATCTATTTAAAAAAAAAAGATTTTAAAGCCAACTGTTAATCATCAGGGATTTGAACTGACTTTTAGAAAATTCTGCTCCAATCTTTTGAACATGTGTCAGGTTTGCACTTTTGCTCTGAGATGATATAAAGAATGAGATGGGTCACGATAGGTTACTATGAAAGTTTCCACAGACAATCCAGGGCCACCATTTTCCAGATTTGCTCTAAATACCGCCATACAGAAAATTTACACCTGGCAAATCCTTCTTGGCTCTTCAGCTCTGTGTGCAACTGAGCTATCAGTTACATTAATGCCCCAGGTTAAACATTTTTGGCAGACTTGAAACATGGTAGATATTGGGCAAAGAGTCAACTAAAGTGTTTTGAGTGGAAAAAGATGCCTTAGGGAGAGCAATAAAGAGGAAAAAAAGAACTTGTAAAGACAGCCAACTGTGTGTGAGTTTGGTAAGATCCAGAAAACTTTGCAGCAGCTTAAAATTATTTCTACTTCAAGTTCTAATGAAAATCAGTAATATCTGTCCATTATTCACACTTGAGCGTCAAGGGTCAGTTCCTTATGTTGGATGGTGGAATGAAAACTTCTGTTGAGCTAATGCATGATACATGATGGATGCTGAGTGACTTGGAACCACAGTGAACAAAATAAGAGTCCATTTGACTATTCATCTTAAGAGTACAGCATCAGTAGTTTCAGTGAGTGGGATCTGTTTTTCAACCCTTCACTCTGTGACACACTACCTGCCTGCCTTTCAGGTGACCAATGGCTAGCCTAGGTCATTTTCTTAAACATAGAACATCTCCATAAAAGAGTCACAACTGAGAAAACCCTGCGCTAAAGCCACATATTAGCAAGTACCTAAGACAACAAGTCAACTTGGGCCTCCAAGTGATCATGGCCTCTGGATAATTTTATTTAGGGTCAAGGATGCAATGGTATTGATGTGGGATGTCAGACATAAAGGTTCTGGAGAATGTGGAGGAATTGGGAGGAACTAGATAAATCCAGAACTCCTGGGTGAAAGAGAAGGTGGGTCAGGAGTAGAAAAGAAATGGGAGGAATGTCTTAAAGTCACATGCTACATCATTTCAACTTGCCTTCCCTTCTCCAGGCCTTTGCTCCTTGCTTGACTTGTAACATGGCCACCGTTGTGTTTTAACGTGTGTGTTGAGACTGCTTTAAATTAGGTGGCACAAGCTGGCCTTGAACTCAGTCTCCCACCTCTAGGATTATAGGTGTGCCACCAGGCCTGGCAATATATTTGATTTCTTTATGGGAGTCAAACAATCCCTTGTCTAGTTGGAACAATAAAATAAAACAGAAGTTCTACACATTTCAGTTAACCAAGGAGAAAAAGGTTTATTAAATATATGTTTTTAACTATCTCCCTCACATGGCCTAGGGATTTGATGATGTCAGTTCTTTTTACATAGAGAGAAAGCTTGGCTTTCTCCTTACCTCTATAGAAGCTTTCTCCCCTCCCTGATTCATATGGAACTCTAACCAAGACTGAGAAGAGACAAAGAGGTGGCCTACTTTCTGGCTAGCAGTACTTACTAGTGTCTTGTTACCATATTTCCTGTGCTGTTGTGGTGGCATCCCGTAGTCCTCTTTTTGACAAACATAGCCAAAGGGAGGGGCATGTACCACGGACTTGGGACTAAGCTTGGCTTTACATGCTGTATTTATTTTATATGCTGTATTTACTTCACACTAATCATTTGGGGGGGCATAGACAAAGAGATAACATATCTCCTTTTCATGAGGGTCCCCAAGGGACCACACGCATACAATGTCACTTCATACCACATAAACAATATAACACAGAGGACTCCTTCTAGCATAATAAACAACCCAAAGTCCCTGTGTTCTTGACATTGACAATGCTTTTTCAAGTTAGATCAAAAAGGGGCTTTTTTTATTTTTTTAAAAATCTTGGTGTCTGTCTGAACAGGGCAAAGGGCCAAAAAAAAAAAAAAAAAAAAAAAAAAAATCCTCTGTCCTGTGATTGCAAGCTTGATCAAAATGAATTGTGCTATCAGTGTGTGGAAGTCATTTCTCCTTGAGTGTGCAAGGCATAGGAAGTTATTTTAGATGTCAGTTCTGTCAGGTCAGATATAGCTTAAATTGCTTTTACTCTGACAACTTCTCTACACCTAGTAGAATAGCAACCAGTTCAATAAAGAAATGGTGTTTAAATGATCAACTTACCACTGTACATCCTTTAGTCTGAGTTATTAACTGACTATAGATGTTTGGGGTAGCTTCTTTAGGAGGCTTGATTTTTCTTTGAAAGGAGATTAGTTGGTGACTAGCTCTCTGAGAGATAACAAGCTTAGACACAGGACTTCACGTGAATGCCCATGATTAGTTGATGCTTTGGGAAAAGCTCTAATACTTATCATTCCCATCCTGCGCATATGGTAGGTAAGTACTCAACCCCTGAGTGGTATCTCCAGCCTAAAGTTTGAACCCCAACTTCTGGCATTTTACTGCTCCAAATTAAGGGTTGCTAGCTTCCTGTAGAGAAACTAGGTGGGCAGGACACAGCCACTTACATAACAGAGAGCCACTTACATCACATTGTAAGCTGACCAAGGGAGGAAAAAAGAGTCCCATGGAAATGGAAAAAAAAAAAAAAAAAGAAAAAGAGTCCTATGGAAATAATGTATCCTGTGACCATGTGGTTACACTTTTAACCCCTGTCCTGACTCACAGCCTTTTCTACCCTTGGGATTGCTTTAGGTTCTTCAGAAACCTCCTGTCCCATGTCAGCTGCCAATAGCTTGGGGCTGGAATTTAAGGCTAAATACTGGACAAACAGTCAAGGTTTCCACAGAAGCTGCCTAAATTGTCTTTTTTTTTTTTTTCAATTTTTGAAAAATCTTTTTGGTAATCAATCTTGAGTGTCAATTTGATGGGATTTGGAGTCGATCCAGCTCCTCTGTCCCTGCTTGCAGGCACACTGTGACCTGCCACCCCATTCCTGAAGCTGTGCTTCCCCCACCATGGTGGACTGTCTTCAAACTGTGAGCCAAGTCCTTTCTTCTCCAAGATGCTTTGTCCACATAGTTGAGAAAAAGAACTACTAGATCTATTACACAGCTTTTTTTTCCCCTAAAATAACTTAAGTGTTATTTTGCCCTTCCCATAAAACAAACAAACAAACAAACAAACTCAGAGACAAAACCAAAACCAAAACGAAGACTTAGTCCTAAAATTTTACTCAGGGTCATAGTCACTGTGGTGGTGAGTAGTGGTCATTGACTTGACAGAAATAGAGTCAGCTAGGAGAGAAGCCTTGGGGCGCAACTGTGAGGGGTTATCTAGATTATGCTAATTGAGGTGGGCATCTCATCTTAACTGAGTGTTTCTGTTGCACGAATTGTGGTCCTGGACTGAAGAAACAGTACAAGGCAAGCTGATCACCAGCCTTGGATCGTCTCTGCACTATGACTGTAGATGCTGTGTGGACTGCTGCTTCAACCTCTGATGCTGCGATTTCCCCAGCGCTATGGACTACACCCCCTGGCTGTGAACCCAAACAGTCCTTTTCGGCACTAAGTTGCCTTTGTGTGAATACTTTATCACCACAGCAGGAAAAGTAACTAGCACAGACAACATTCTCTGTTAACCTGTTTCATTGGTGACTTAAATACCAATAGTATGTTACAGACTCCTGATAGTAATACTGGATAATGAGAAGCAGTTGAGGTCTGTGTCTAGTTAGCTTGAGCATCACTGTTTGGTAAAGAAGTTAGGGCAAGAGCCTATCATGCTAGGCTATCTGTGACTAGAAAACACATTTGAAAATGTAATAACTCAAGAGACACAGGTAGAGGATGCAAGAAGGATCCATTTGAATCATAATAGACTTAAAATGCAAATTCAAGTCATTGCAACGTATTTTATCATATTCTTTAGTCCCTGACCAGTGTTCTTGATACACATTTTATATGGGATCCCTCATATACTACCTGTTAGTGGAAGCAACCAATATTCAGTTTAAGCACATGGCTTCTTTCCATTATTAGCACTAGGAGCTCCTCAGTGATTTCTGAAATATAACTTGTCCCAATCAGAGGAAGATGCATAACATGGCACTGGCAGAGAGT
This sequence comes from Mus pahari, assembly GCF_900095145.1. Taxonomy (NCBI): domain Eukaryota; kingdom Metazoa; phylum Chordata; class Mammalia; order Rodentia; family Muridae; genus Mus; species Mus pahari. The sequence continues at coordinate 45,481,103 of NC_034605.1, read as the reverse complement.
GTCTGTGCACTCTCTGCGCTGTTTGCACAACTTGTAAATACACAGTCTCACACAAAGACATAATAGAAAGTATCTTGAGTCAACAATTAGAAGTAACCTCTTTGACATCACACTTTGAAGGAAACATTTGCACAGCTGGAGGTCTGACCTACACTATAAAAATGAGTTGCTTCTGTCCTCCCCACTTTCCAGTCAGGGCTGTCTACAGTCTGGGATGGTTGGTGGAAGGTCAGAGGTGGCCCCAGCTTCTTTATGGAAACTAACTTCAGAGAGGAGGTTCTGATAGAACCAGGGTAGTTGAATGACTAGCTTGCACTCAGCCACTGACCATCTCTAACCTTCAAAAGTGCAAGCCTTCTACTGCCTATAAGTCAGGCATGGTGTCAGCTCTCCTTCTTCTTGTTAATTCCGTCCAAGACAGTGAGAACAAAGAGATGGCATTTAACAAACAAACATTAAAAACCATTTATGTCAGGCAAAGTTAGGGCATCCTTTGAAAACTATAGATGGGTTACGTCATTACTGTAAGAAGTTACAGTACAGTAATGAAGAAAGGGTTGAAGAAGAAGTGTCTTTCCCTCTATCTCTACCTCAGTACCTCACTGGCAAGCACAAACATCCTTATAGACTTAAAGATTGAAGCAATGTTCTTTGGAGATGTCATAATTTGCAAAGTTATCCACCTGTCCTCCAAACACGAGTGTGAGCTCTAATTCTGAGGCTCTGAGGAAGAGAAGGGTCAGTCACCAATGTTTAGGGTTTATTTTATTCCCTTAAACAGGAATGTAGTTGAAAAATAGAATACATGGTGCAACAATGTATCAAGAGTATGACCAAGATTCAGGAAGGTAAATCCCATTCATCTAAGGGAGATGTTCTCTCAGAGAACTCCTGGTGATAAATACAGATCAGGGTTTGACATAAAAGGTACACATAGGCTTGGGTTGGGATAAATGCAACAGGGGACAAGAGAAGGATTAGGAACATTCTTATCCCTCCCCTCAAAGCCTTTAGCTATTATGTATTTGCTTCTTTAAGATGAACTTAGGTGGCTCAGTTCTGACTTTTTTGGCCATTTTAAGTAAAATTCTCAGTCAGAAGGGTCCTTGTAATGGTGGGGCCCCCAGGTCTGTTCTGCAGACTTTTATCACTATACTTACTATCTCTTGGCTGAAAAAATATATCCAGTTTTGTTAGTTTCCCCCCCCCCCTTTTCATTAAATCACATTTGGAACAAGAATAAACAAATATCCTTGCACAGTGATGAATTGGATTTCATTTTGGCTGATTCAGGCCTGGGCGATGGCTTTCAAATTCTTGCCTTTGAGTCTGAACCTGTTGAGTCATTAGAAGTTAGCAATGCTAGACGCTGGTGGAGTAGAAATTCAAAGCCACCAAAAGACCCAGAGCAAGAAAATATTTTGCTCTGAGTTGCCCGGGAGATGAGCACAATTCAACATGCTTAGACATGTATGTAAAGAAAACGGGAGGGGTCTTCCGATTCCTTCACAATGTTGTCTCCTGGTCATGAGAAATGAAAGATAACCCTGGATAGGATCAGGTGTTGTCAAACTCACAAGTTATCCCCACTCCTCATTCAACAGAGGGAGGAATAATTATTGTACTATATATAAAAAATCCTGGACTATGAATTGAAAGCATGGTCAAAGTAATTAACCTAGATGTTCTTGAGTTCATTTTTTAAATTTGTGGTAATTTTATCATCTTTGTACAATAGAATCCTTGGAAATATATAGTATATGGCTTAAAGTACATATTAATTAGCTTCCCTATACCTTCAAAATCTGTTATATTTACATCTCAGTAATTTTATCTTACTTTTAGAGACGTCTTGTGCTATTCAAGCTGGCTTGAACTGCTGAGCTCAAGTGACCACGCCCCCTCCGCCTCCCTAATAGCTAGAACTACAGGTGTGTGTCTCTGTGGCTGAGTCACATCAGAGAGACTATAGGGGATCAAATGCCAGCTCTCTGTGAATTACCTAGCTCTTACCAAGAAACACATAAATCATGCAATTGATTTCCAAAAGGCTCTGTCCTACCCTCCTCCCTTTGCTTCCGGTGACATCACTCCTGTGAGGCAAGTGCCCCCACATAAATGCTAAAGAGAAGGGAGCCCACCACACCTTTACTCGGAAGAAGTGGAGAGACTCAGTTTAATCAACTTAGCATTCTAGATAAAACTCACACTAAAGGAGCAGTGGACACAATTTATTCTTTCTTTAATGGGTCTGGTTCCTCAACAGAAGCAATAAGAACCATACCCAAACTAGACCTTCTTACTTAAGTGTCCCTTACTATAAAACTTACAGTATGTTGTCACTTTAAGGAGGTTATAAGGCTACTTCATGTTCACGATCTTATTCCTCTTTCCAGAACAAAGATAGGAAGGCATGAGAAGAAATTCCTAGAATGAGAAATAATGATGGATGATTTTAAGAAAAAAACAAAAACAACAACAACAAAACCCCCTCAAACCCTCTTGTTTAAAGCAAAACAAAACATAATTAAAATTAAAAACCAGCTTATAGAGTGTGAGTTAGAGTCTCCAATCTGCCTCTGGGAAAGGAGTTAAAGACAAGAAACATTTGCAGTGTCAAAAGGAACCCAGATTCATGCATGTACGTGTCTGTATGCACACACGTGCACTTGTGTGTGTGTGTGTGTGTGTGTGTGTGTGTGTGCGTGCATGTAGCTCCTTACATGTTTCTCCAAGTCAGTGGGGCTTCTGTAGGATCTAATCTAAATGTTCTAAGTCATCACTGGTAGCTACAAGCCAACTGCTGTAGTGAGGCCTGCATCCCTGGGATCATGGATGCTAGGAGGCAAGCCCAAGGACTCAGAGCTGGGGGCAGTAGATATTCCCTTAAAACCATGTATACCTCTGAAGCAGATAGTCATTTGGAAGAGAAGAATGGGCAGGAGATGAAGAGAGATAGGAAGGAGAAGGTGCAGAGGACATGAGAGAGAGAAAGAGATAATAGAACATCTTCTGGTCAGGTTCGAGACTCATTCCCTTTCCAGCCCCTAAAGATCTGCTCAGCCAAGTGTCACTGCTTTCCCTGGAAACCATGTCTGTAGTCCTTCAGAGGTCTGTATTTAAGTGTTTCCACTGCTCGTGTCTTGACCTGGGGGATCCTCACACGTTTGTAACAACATGGGGACCTGCAGTGGAGAACACAAAGGAATCCTCTTAGAAGTGGGAGGGGTGTGTTTCAGTGAACCCAACAGCAGTTCTTCTCCCTCAGCATTGCATGTTCGACTGGGCCCCGGGAGCCACAGCTCCCGGGATGACCATTCCCTGTGCAAATGGAGCACAGCACACACAGGCAGGTTTTCAAGTAGAACGTAATAAAAATGAAGACGGTGGGGTTCTCGCGGAGCTCAGCCATCTAAAAGGTGGGCGTTTGAATCAGAGCAGCCAGCCTGATGCTAGCCATGACTTGTTGGCTTCCGGGCACCTGTGCTACTTGGGCAGCACTAGAAACAGTGGCTGGAGGTGAGAAGAAGCCTTCCTGTCTGGGTCTCTCTGAGCTCGGGACCAGTAGATAAGGACTCACTTGTTACAACCAGCCAAAACACTATAGGTAACATTTGGCTCGGGTGAAGTTCAGATGGTTATAATTCAAAAGTTCATATCTTGGGCTGGAGACATAGTTCAGCGGTAGCTGTCTTGACTAGCATACATGTAGGAGTTGCTGGTTAAAGCTCTAGAATTGCCAAAAGGGCGGGGGCGGGGCGGGCAGAGGGGGCTGGGATGGAATTGATAATTTAAGTTTAGATACTCAGACACGTTTGTTTATTTGTTTGTTTATTTTATTTTATTTTTTTTGGCCAGGAAGACCGAATTTAGGGCCTTGTGCCCACTAGGCAAGCACTCCAACACTAAATCCCCGGTGTTCTTATTACTTTTTATTTCAAGACAAGGTGTCACTAACTTGGCCCAGACAGACCCTGTCTGGACTTGCAATCCTCCTGCCTCAGGCCCCTGGGATTGCAGGCTGTACCACCATGCATTGTTCTTCATTATTTATGAGATAAATGTGCTACATTTATTTATTTTATGTTAATTACACAAGAAGAGCCAGCTCAGAGGACAAAGGTGCTTAATACTCAAACCTGAGGACTCATGTATGCACCATGGCATATGTGCCTTCCTATACACATATACATCGTGCACCCATAAATGCATATACATCAATTAAAAATTAAATTAGAATTCAAAATAAAAATGTAAAACTCTAGGAACATATGTGCAACCATATAGTATAAAAGACAGCCGTATTATGGAATATGCAGAATAAACATGCAATCTTTTAAAGGCATATCCACAGTTGTGAAGTGTACACATGTATACACACAGTTAGCTACACATGTACTTCTCATACCTGTCTTCTCACATGCACATACAACCACATGTTTCTCAACAGTTTGATATATCTTGAGACACATTGTATGAACACATTTATGGCATCCCATTCACAATATACTCTTTTGGGAGTATGTGGTCTATGTATGGATCTGGCCAAAACACAATTAGGTGTAAAATGATCATATCTATATCTATATCTATATATACCATCTATGTACAACTGTATACATATACATATATATATATATATGTGTGTATTTGATAGACATATTTATTTAACCAGAATTAACATATTATTCTTATCATAATCTTCAAGGGAAGGAGGAGACTTGTTATAGTATATTAGTGTTATCAGATCCTCATACCCAGCAATACATGGAAACCAATGTTAAATGTTGTGGTAAGACATGCATTCAGATACATAGGCTTCCATAAGCCTTTGCCCCCAAATTTCAAAGTAAAAGCCAGTCAGGGCTAAGACATCATTAGCAAATCACCGTTAATTCCTCTTCGTTCATGTATTGCATGAACTGGCTGAAGCAGCTTTGGGAGATGGCTACAACATTCTCCATAATTCTTGAAATTGCTAAATCTCTTAGAGAATTCCACAGGGGTGAGTTCATTCATGGAAGTACCATGATTAATGCCACAGGCTGTAGCTGCAAACCTACCAAAAAAAAGTGGGGAGGGATGGAACCTCCCACAATCAATGCAGTAATGCTAAAGTAGGATGATAGACTTTTTACCTGGAATAAGACAATGGTAACCTCTACCAAAAAAAAAAAAAAAAAAAGGTTCAGATCTTCCCTTTCAAGAGAATAAGCTGTACCAAATCCAAACTCAGCAAACAAAATATGAAGGCAAATTTCACCAATCATACTCCACCTTGCAAACCCTTTCCCCTGGGGCTAATAGAAATAACTGGACTTGCTCATACACTTATGAAACTCTTTCATTTTTCTGAAAGTGATTTTAATATATTTTTTTCCTGAAAGTGATCTATCGCTCATACCCCTAGGGATAGAAGAGATCCACAGTGCAAGGTCTTTCCAGAGAAAGCTGAACATTCAGTATTTTAAAAGATGCAATCTAGTCAGGGATTGAAACTAGCCTAAACCGGAGACATAAAAAGGGTTCAAAAATACAAACCGGGGAGCCAATTTCTAGGCTTTTTATGTTCAGAAGCAAAAACTGAAGAATCCAGTTCTCTCTCTCTCTCTCTCTCTCTCTCTCTCTCTCTCTCTCTCTCTCTCTCTCTCTCTCTGTGTGTGTGTGTGTGTAAGAAGGGTATCATATCAACAATCATAAATGGAAGAAAGACAAAGAGAATGCCTTACCTTGTTTGACTTCTGCTCTTTGCACACGGTGATAACTACTGTCAGTGCCCTTATGCTACAGAGTTCCTGCTTGTACACTTAAGGCCGATTACACCAGGCTCCATGCGATAGGCTCACGGCACTGGATACAGAGTACCCAGATGACTTGATGTCTGCCCTATGTCCCCACCTTACAAATCATCGCAGCAAGAATTTGCCTTGCACAGTTACAAAGCATAGGATTGTTCTCACCCCCCCCCCCCATTGCCTTGGGGCCAATTCACCCGCAAACATTCTCCATCTCCTATCTAGATGGGTCTCAGACCTTTCCATTCTCACTCCAGTCTAAGCCGTTCCCTATGCTTGGCTTGCTGCAGAAACATCTTCAAAGGCCTGCTTATATTACGTTCAGACTCTTATTTTCCAACTAGATTGTCTGAAACATCCTAACAGCTTCTCATTTCACAGGATTGAGCCTCTGTACGTCAAGTGGCTTTTAAGTCGTGTGATCATCTCCACCAGTTATGTGGTCGGCTAATTGCTCTTGTGGTGATATCCTTCATACCCAAAGCATCCCAGGTTAGACCACAAATGACAATGACTTCATTTATAACACTCTGGGCTTTGGCATCTGCCAGCTCTCCAACATTAAGTCAAATGGTTCTTTCCTGTCCACTCTAGCCACATAGAAATCCTTCACAACCTCTAACACAGCTCTCTGCTCTTTCTTCCCTTTTATGGTGATTTCTTTCTACAGCTTCAGCAGTACCCTATAACCGAGCACTTTACTGTTTTATTATATTATATTATATAATCAGAATATATATATATATATATATATATATATATATATATATATATATATATA
>NC_034605.1:45456095-45474361 GCF_900095145.1 Mus pahari | reverse complement strand
TGAGCAACCAAGAGATGGTTAATGTCCTTCTGAGTCTACTGATAGCACTTCGCTGGAAGTTTCAGGGAAGGTCAAATTTTCTTGGGATTGTACTTGTGCGCCAGACTTTTCACTCTAGAAAACCTTGCTGTATCTAACTGGGTTGAGAAGGTCTGTTTTATTCCACTTTGGCCAGCTTTATGCCCAGCCCAGTGTCTGAGGTACACCAAGAAGGATTTGTTAAATGTAAAATGACTAAATACATATTCGTGAGCAAGCTGTAGGAGAGTGTGAGACTGATCCAACTTTGGCTGCACTAGGAAGGGCCTACCGCAAAACTTCACAGGTTCGCAACGGAGCTGTCTTTAACACATGACCTCTAAATTACTAATGACCTTGAATCCCTCAGTCAGAAACCAAGCATATGTAGGCAAATTAAACGCATCACGTTCTTCAGGGATTTATAATGCCTTAGAACAGAGACATGGTACAATGGGGACACAGAAAAGGAACAGCATAGTCAGGTCAGGGCTTTGAGGAGTTCCCATTAGGGAGGTTCCATAGTTAGGGTTTCTATTGCTGTGATTGAAAAAAAAAAAAAAACCATGACCAAATAAGAAGTTGGGGAGGAAAGGGTGAATTTGGCTCCTAGTTCAAGACCATAGTCCATGATCGGAGGTAGTCAGGACCGGAACTCACACAGGGCTGCAACCTGGAGCAGGAGCTGATGCAGAGGCCATGGAGGGATGCAAGCTATTGGTTTGCTCCCCGTGGCTTGCTCAGCCTTCTTATTTAGAGAAACAGGACCACCAGCCCAGAGATGTTATCACCCACCATGGGCTGGGCCTTCCCCTTCTGATCACTAATTGAGAAAATGCCTTCCAGTTGGATCTCCCGGGGGCATTTCCTCAATGGAGGCTCCTTCCTCTCTGATGACTAACTTGTGTCAAGTGGACACACAAAACCAGACAGAACAGGAGGCACATAAAGGTCAGATGCCACACTATGACAGTACTCCTAAGTTACGGTACAAAACTACATTAAAAAGGCAAACTGAAACCTGCCCGTTCTGAAAGGGAGTTCTGTATCTTTACGTTAGAAGTTGGGAGGATTTGGGTCTCAGAACCACTTTCCGCTGTTAAAAATTCTTGAGAATCTCTCAGTTCTCAAGAAGAACCTTGGCCTACATTGTTTATATTAATCTATATTTACTGTGTTAGAAATTGTACTTGTGACATTTAAAAACATCCATTTCAAAATAATAGTAGTGAATACAGCATGTCGGTGTGAATAAACTCTAACTACATTTTAACAAACAAAAAATGTTCTACCCTTTTATAAGAGAGACTCTTTAATGCCTGCCTTAATATGACACCTGACTTCTCCTAGCTGTTTCTGAGTCCAGTGTGCTGTGTTCTATTGGTTTCTTGGACATGTATGAGGATCACCAGGCCTTAAGGAGACTAAAGTCATTAAAAAAAATTATTGGTCACCTGACCAACTGTGGGCAGTCAGTCAGAGTCCCCACACTGTGGACAGTAGGCTCCCATCTGCCCTTAGCTGGGAGGTGTTAGACAGAGTGGCGATTTGGCCAGGTTTCTTCTTTTCTTTTCTTTTTTATTAGATATTTTCTTTATTTACATTTCAAATGTTATCCCCATGCCTAGTTTCCCCTCCAAAAACCCCCTGTCCTTCGCCCAACTCACTACTCACCAACCCACCCACTCCTGCTTCCTGGCCCTCTTATACTGGTACATAGAACCTTCACAGGACCAAGGGCCTCTCCTCCCATTGATAACCAACTAGGCTATCCTCTGCTACATATGCAGCTAGAGCCATGAGTCCCTCCATATGATTTTTTTTTTTTTGATTGGTGGTTTAGTCCCAGGGAACTCTGGAGGTACTGGTTAGTTTAAATTGTTGTTCCTCCTATGGGGCTGCAAAACCCTTCATTTCCTTGGGTCCTTTCTCTAACTCTAACATTGGGGACCCTGCACTCTGCCCAATGGATGGCTGTGAGCATCCACTTCTGTATTTGTCTTTGGTCAGGTTTCTTAATGTAGAAGATTTTAGCAACTGTATGGTCAGTGACCTTGGATATATATTTACAGGCTGCCTGAGATTCTAAGGTGATACGATCAAGGTCAAGTCACCCACAGACATTGAAGGTAAAGGAACCGAAAAGCTGACCCCATAGGCACATGCCACAGTCTCTGTTTATATGACAAAAACTGGCATGGAGGAGCAGTCTTCATGACATGGGAGAAAGGTGTGAAAAATAAAGCAAGCTGGGGTGACATTTGTCTATGTGAGTCTGAGATAAGAGATGCTCAAGGCAGATGTTGAGAATTCAGAATCAGCAGCAGTTGGTGGAGGATCAATATCTGGGAATCAACCAAGCTTCCCAGGGGGGAAACAAACAAACAAACAAACAAACAAGGGGGACTGAGAACAATGAACAAGTCCAGGCTCCTGAGTTGTGTTGGGTGGACACAGAAAATGTCATCTGTTGACTAAGATGGGAAGAGCCAAGCCCCCTTGCGATGGCTGAAACTCCCTAGGAGGGGATAGAGCTCAGGAAGGCTCCGGATGACAGTCAAATTGCACCAGAAACATTCAAGCAAGATGCCAATGGACACATGGTTATTGGTGTTCTTAGGACAGTATCAGCTAGGGGGCATTAGAGAAAAAAAAGAGTAATAAAATACAGGGGCCTGAATCATAAACAGGGCACACAACTAAAAGGAGCAAAGATCACTTTTTCCTACAAGTGCGAGGACCGAATGAGAGGGTATTGGCCTAATTGTGCAAAGTCATTAGAGTTTGTTTGGTTTAGCATACACAAGGCTTTGTGTGTTGACAGAGTAGAGCAGTAATTTCTTGGAGTATGAAAACTGAATCCCCGAGTTATCGATTGTAATAAAACATTGCTGAGGATAAAAGAAAAGACAACACCAAGCGAGTGGGGAGCGCTTCATTCTCACTGTCTCCCAACCCCCCAACAGAAGGCTGATCTTGCTGCTAGAACCTTGACAAGTTGGAAAGATGAAGAGATTCATCGACAAACAGGAAGGCACTGCTGACATCAGCTGAAGAAGCAGTAAGGGTTTTCTATGTCTGTAACACAGGGCGGGAATGAAGCAAGCGTACTTTATAAAAAGCACAGGCAACTCCGGGAGTGGGCGAGAAGGAAAACAGTTCCTTTGGTTACAGGTTCCTATCCACGTCTTAACTATTCGTGGTACTCAGAGACATCTACAGAGGAAATTCCATGAACTTTGCTTTCCAGAGAGAAAATATGTGGGAGTGTGTGTGTATCTCTCTCTCTCTCTCTCTCTCTCTCTCTCTCTCTCTCTCTCTCTCTCTCTGTGTGTGTGTGTGTGTGTGTATGTGTGTGTGTCTGTGTGTCTGTGTGTTTGCCTCTTTGCTAGTTTCAAATATAGCTGAACTAACGGACCCATTCCTTTCTCAAGGAACATTCTCTAAGACTCTGTTCTTTGCAACATGGGGTCTCTTTGTTACATCAGTCCACCATGAGAAATGAAACAAAGTGAACCTTAGGTAAATTAGTTTGGGAAACATTTAAACAAAGTTAAGCTGAGTTCTTCCTGGAGGGACTTCTCAGAATTGTTACTATAATTAACACACACTGAGAATTATTTAAGTAAGTGATAAGAGAGGGCACAGTTTCTCAATCTTAATCACAGAACCATTGTTTTTCTTGAACACATACTGACTTTCTTACCAGGAGCTGGTGTTTTCCATGAAATCTGAAGGCAAATCTTGAAAGGCAAGACAGGACAATAGAAAACAAACAAACAAACAAACAAACAAACCAAGAGACAGCACAATGCCATTATATTAAGTGCATATGTGTGTAAGTTGGATCACCAGACACAGAGCTGTCCTCCTAGAAATGGGCTGCCAAGGTAGACATAGTTACTTCTGCTGTTCAAGGTCCAGAACACAGGGGCTGAAACATGAGATTTTGAGAGGTCAGCAGAGGAACCCAGAATACAACACTCTCCAAGACCTCTAGAAAGTGAATTCATGTGAGTTAGTCCAAAGCTCAAGAAGGCTAAGCCAGGGTCTGGTCTAAAGAAGAGACTCCTTCCCTTGACCCGGATCTCAAGCATCCTGTCTGCTGTGGGAAGCAGCCATCTGGTACAAAGGAGGCATTCCTGGCATGGCTTTCAGGTGAGTCACTTGCAAAACTCTGGGTTTTGATTTTTTTTTTTTCCTGAAGTACATTGCCTATTTTCATTCCTATCTTTTTTTTTTTTTTTTTTCTCCAGCTAGAAAAGCTTCCTGGTGTAACTCTTCCTGTAAAAACACAATTAATATTCAGCCCTCGATTCCACCCAAATTCCTATAGAAGGCAATGAGCACACTGTTTTGTTCTCCCTCCTGCTGAGAATTGTGAAAAAACGTGGAATGCCTTTCTAACTCAGGAAGACCCTCCATGACTTTGTCCACTGTGTTGCAGGAGATTCCCCACAAGCTCCTGACTTCAGCCTGTTATGGAGTGGGCAAATAACATTATATACCCCAGAGATGATTGTCTCTAAGCAGCAGCGGCCTTCCCATAATATATGTTTTTAACATTTATAAAAATATATAAAAGTAGAATGGAAGGGTTCTCCTAGGAGAAGAAATTTTAAATCTATGGGTACTGGCATAGGATCAAGACTCTGTGGGATTGATAAGTCTAGACAAGAGTGACTTAGACCAAAAGGAATTGGCATGTGTTAGATTACTGTTTGCCAATGTGTAATCCAAGCACCCAGTGTTAGTCAATTAATATTTACTAGTAGTTTAGTTAGCAGGCACCATCTCCTGAAAAGAGTGTGTCTCTGCTATGTGACTCAAATGTCTATTCTCTCATGCTGTTTTATGCCTCTGATTTCATTTCTTGGATTTATTTGTATCTTATCAATTTCAAAAGGTTATCTGTGGTTGACACAAGTGACCTTTTAGGTATCAATAGACAAATTAAGCAGCCAATAGCCTCGTCAGCCTCCAACATGATTGGCAGCTATGAGAAGCCAATGAATATGAAGGAGTAAAGGTGCAATGTATTTATTAAGTAACTTCATGGCACTTGGAATCTATTTCTCTGTAGATATATGTGGGTAATCAACGATGGTAAGTATGTGTAAACCCATAGATAAACAGCAAAGGAACATTGGAGGAAAAGAAGAAAATAAAAGGAATTCAGGAGAATGTTAGGAAACTAGGAACCAATACTTCAAGTTCAGTTCATGTTGAATTCGGTTGCATGGAGAGCTACGATAAGTAGCTTGAAGACACTTTATTTCCCTATTTTTTTTTAACTGAGGATGGGCCAATGAGTTGTTCTTAACTTAAAATCGTGGAGTAAGGAGATACTAATGGAGGTGATAAATGCAGGCGACAGAGCCACATCCTTCCATAGTTTCTAGGTTTCAATAATGACAGCAATTCTGTGTAGCGGGAGAGAGTTCAGACCACATTCATATAGCTACACGCTGAGAAGACAAAGGTGCGTACTGTCCAAATCCTCTGGCACACAGTAGGCATAATGGGCAGACATTTCGAATATCTAGACACAAAAGACAACTAGAATTACAGCGTCACAAAAGTAAAAATGCGCAACTCCAAAGCTACTTTATGTTCATGTATCATGAGTAGCAAATTAGTAAACCCATTGTTGGGGGCTCAAGAATAAATCACTGTCCCTTCTAAAGTCAGGCACATTTTGCCATTGCTATGGTGACCTTAGGACAAGACAGTTGAGTAGGAATGTACAGGCAGAAAACAACCAACCAGAGATACTTCAGATCATGTTTTAAACAGTGGGACAAGCAACAACTTCTTGATTTTTAAAAATGTTGCTTTTGTTTTGAAAATGAGTCTAATGTACCTTTCCCATCCTCACTTCAATTAGTAGGAATCAACTCAGGTTGAATACGGTGTGGTAGGTATTTCCTTCCCCCTCCCCCTTCCCCCCTTCCCCCAGAGTTATTCACTGCCTTATCTTTTTGTAGTTCTTTGGGTTTCATATAGTTACTTTGAATCTATTTTCAAACGCATCAATACATCAGCCATTTTGCGGGGAGTCAACTCTTTCAAATCCTTTCTCTCCTCTTCAAATATGCCGGTGGGGGTAGGGTCTGCCCTCCAGCTCTGCTGTGTGCATATCTTCTGCTTCGTCATGAGAATTCCCTTCATTCCTCTCACCGAATCCATTGCATGTCACCTGGAGTCCTTCTTCTTCCCATTTCCTGGTACGTTCGTTTTCTTCAGAAACTCTCTTGATGAGTTTCTGGGAATCTTTCCAAAAGTCTTGGGTGAGGGCGGTCTTGGCAAACCCCAGCTTGCTGGATGAATCCATGCCCTGTATTTGTATAACTCCTGAGCTAAAAATGGTGTTCACATTATTAAATGGCTATAAAAAATCAAAACAAAAACCAAAACGTACATGGAAGAAATTTCATATAACCTATAAAAGCCGAAGCTATCCTTTTGCCTTTAGAGAAAACATTTGCTAAGNCCTGATCTAGGGCGCTTCCAGTCATCTGTGACAGTGGGTTTGTAATGATGGGCACTGAGGTGTTTAGTGGCTTTCATTGTTTCATGATTTTAAGCAATCCATTTACTCCCTTTACTAAATATTATTCTATTTTAGGCTTTCTTGAATCTGTTTTGATATAGTACACTTTAAAAATTTATGTCTCCTGGGACTAGGAAGACGGCTCAGCAGTTAAGAGCACAAGTTGTTCTTGCAGAGAGCCTGGCTTCAATCCCCAGCCCCCCATGTCTGGTTTCTCACAACTTGCCTATAACTCTAGTTTCCGGGGAACTGATCCTCTCTTCTGACTGCTGTGGGTTCCTGCAGCGTGTGGTGCACACAAATTCACTTGAGGTTGCCTACGGACACTGACAATTAAAAATATATAAAATCTTAGGAAAATAGGTCTTTCCTAATCAGTTCTGGCAAGGTGCTGTCAATTTGATTAGTGTTTGCATAATAAAAATGTTTGAGTGAATCTAGTTCATGTTTACCTTCGGTTTTGTTCATTTCAAATTTGGTGACATAGTTTCATTTTTTCCCTACATTTTCTGTTTTTGTTTTTAACTTCCCAAACTTAACGTCTACTATTTTGAAGTTACCTTCAAAATTCCCTTCATATAGAAATTTGAGTTCTCTCTTTCTGTGAATTGATTTTTTTGGGGGGGGGGGTCACACTTATTTTAACAGGCAGTATTTTATTTTTATTTTATTAACATTGTCTTTTAGAGAGGACATCCAGGAAGTCATGGCTACCATGCAAGTGCTGAACTGAGAACTACATTCCCAACCCAGCATTCTGATACTAAAACCATTCTTTCTAGTATTCACTTTCTATATTTTATAGCAATGTCTATATTCTCAAATACTATTATTAACTTTTCTGTTAGTGTGTGTGTGTGTGTGTGTGTTTAAATGGTTTTCCCATTAAAATATAAGCTTTTTGAGTCCACCTTCCTTGTCTGACTTTTTCAACTGAATATTCATGGACTCTAAAACAGAGAAAGCCTTCTACAATACCCAAAGATAAGTAAACAACATCTTTACTTTCTCTCAATACCATTTTTTTCTTTTGCTCTTTAAATTATTTATTTTATTTTATGTATATGAATGTTTGCCTACATGACAATATGTACATCACACGTATGCTTGTTGCCTGTGGAGGCCAGAAGATGTTAGATTCCTTAAAGCTGGAGTTACACGTGGTTGTCAGGCACCATAGGGGTTTTTAAGAGCAGAATATGGGACCTATGCAAGAGTAGCCAGTGCTCAAAACTGCTGAGCAGTCTCTTCAGCCATCCAAATATTTGCTTACTTCTTTCAGATTCTTTATTCATATTGAAACAGCATTTGAATGGAGACAGATTACATGTAATCCACATTTATACTGTATTACACACACACATGCGCACACACACACACACACACACACACACTGGGTCATTCATTCATGTGTGAGAGCCATGCCTCTATACCAGTGTTGTCAGAGAACGTTATTTTATACTTAGCACAAAGTCTTTGACAGTGTACAACACAGAAGCCCTTTGAAAGCCGATCTGAGGCATGTGTAAATTAGCAAAGTGTTAGTTTTGCTGGACAACAATTCACCCACACCCTTCCCTGTAGCCCTGACCTTCCTTTCCTTCATTGGCTGTCTGACCAAGTAGACATGAAAAAAAAAAAAAAAAAAAAAAACCAACTTGGATCACATAGACATTCTAGAGAGCACGGTCATCATCTTAAGTTATCCCTACTGGAACAGCCTCCAGCCACTCATGGCGCTGAGCTGTGTGAGGGAGAGTGGGTCAGACTTTCCTTTGTTCCTGCTCCTGTTTGTTTTTGCCTCTGGTGGTATTCCCTGCTCAGTAATATATGCCTTGACTTTGTGACCTGTCTTCCTGCAATAATTCTTTGGTGGAAAAACCTAACAATACAGCCAAAACTTAGCCCTTCCTCCGGCTCCACGTGCCTGGCCCAGAGATCACAGCCTGTGGGGTCAGTAAACACATGGAGCTGGGTTACTGTGCTAGCTGTTTAGGACTTTTCCCACAAGCATGGGTATGTTACTCCTCTTTTTCTCTCTGTCTGTCTCTGTTTCTGTCTCTGTCTCTGTCTCTCCCCCCACCCCCCACCCCCCGTCTCTCTCCATTAAGACTTTAATTGATTTATGAAAAGTGGAGGGAAAACAGAGCTTGTCTTGATAACTGGCGACTAGCTGGTGCAACCATCTTTTGGTAGAGGAGAGTATGCAGAAGTCTGAGGAACCTGAGAGAGAATAACACACTCAAAAGTTATAAAAACCCGCTAACAGATCATCACCGGGACTTTGAACAGAGAGTCAAACTTAGTGATGACAAGAAGCCAGGCTTGCTCTGTGTGTTTCCTTCAGAATCTTAGTACAAAAATTATAATGATTAGGGACAGTGTACTGCACCAAGACCAGTTGTCATCTCCAAGCTGCATCTGGTATGATTCTGTGAGGGCAGCAACATACCAAATTCATAAGATTTAACAACCTAGTCTCACCATGAAACATCACTAGAGACAATTTAAAATAGGAGAGCTGCTATGGTAAACATCCTCAAAAAAGTTAAAAATAGAGGCTTGTAAGTTATCTTGGAGGGTGAAAGCTGCCGCCCAGCCTGCCGGCCTAAATTTGGTCCCTAGAATCCATAAGGTAGAAAGCACTGGCAACCACAAGTTGTCCTCTGTCCTCTACTCAAAATACATGTAAAAACTTAAAGAAATTTAAAGTAGAATCAGCATATGATCTAGCAATCCTGCCTAGAGCCTAAGAGCTGAATTCAAAGTCTCAAGAGAATATCACACTTATGTTTATAGGAATAGCAGTGACAACTGGTGGGAGAGATGTGGAAGCACATCGGATGTCTATTGATAGATGACGCTACAAGCAAATCAAGTGCAGATGTATAATGCTATGTAATGCCACGGTAGGAAGGAAGGCAATGTGGCTGAATCTTGGGGGGGTATTAAAGTGAGAAGAAACAGTCACAAAAAAGACAAATACTGTGTGATTCTAGTTATTTCCATGAGCATCCAATATTATCAGAATCATAGAAATGAGTAACAGCAAGATGGTTACTAGGGACTAAAAGGAGAGGGACAGAGGAAACTTTTACTTAACGGGTTGAGTTTTAGCACTAAAAGACGTGACGTTTTATGGAAGACCATAATCATGCCAGCGTATTTAATACTGAACTATACACTTAATGTTGTCAGGGGTTTTATATACAATGTGTGGGGTATTTTCTTGCCATGGACACACAAAATGCATCCAGTTTGAACAGCAGATGATGATCACTTCCCTGTCTACCTTGTGAGGTTTATAATCATCAGATGAGATAGTGAGCAGACATATAAAATGATTCATGGCCAAGGATAATCACTACAGCGTTGGAGAGAAACAAGGGTTTACCAGGAGCAGGCTGTCTAAGCCACAGTGCATAGCTGTGTGCTGAAAGACAGCAGCTTAGATACATAAAGAAATGATGGCAAACCTGTCGGTATGAGGTCTCCAAGAGGTTAAATAGAGGAAAATATGGAGAGAGAGAGAGAGAGAGAGAGAGAGAGAGAGAGAGAGAGAGAGAGAGAGAGAGAGAGAGAACTGTATCTTTGCATAAGAACTGGGATACTATGAACATGTATTTGCATGCTTTTCTGTTTTCATAAAGGAATTCTGGAAGGATCCCAGATCCACTCATAAAATACTTATTTGTACTGAGAGGAGGTGTGGCAGACAGCACTGGACAGGAATGAGAATTTTCAATGCTTTCCTTTTTAGGTTGTTTTGGTTTTGAGACATTGGATTGTACTGATCATTTTCTCAAAGCCACAGTGCTTTTATTGAATAATAAAGCAAATTATTATAGTAATACAAATCAAGTGACTCTTTTCCTCCCCTCTCAGGACCCTTCATGATGATCCTCTGATTCCTGACATTCAGCTGGAAATGAATTTGATGAGGTCTATACACTTTCTCATCCCATTGATAACTAGATCTGTCTGGGCTCATAAAATCAGCCACGAGAGCACTGCCCTAATCCCACAGGTGGGACAGAGGAGAGAGGGAGGCTGCGTTCATGTCACACTGACACTGCAGAGAGTAACACCCTACGGGGGTGTTTCGTGGGAAATTTATCTCCACGATGGGGCAGACAGTGGCTTTGTCTCTTCCAAGATAATTTGGCAATGTCTGGAGATATTATTTCTCTTTTTATTGTATGGCTGGAGAGTGGGGCTGATTTTGAGTAGTCATCTGGGGCTAAATATCAGAAATACATAAGACAATGCCAGGAATACATAAGACGGCTCTCACAATGAATATTATCTGGTCCAAAAATTCAATTGTCTTGCTGAGGATAAAAGATTGTCTCAGAAGAAAAGGCATTTTTATCTAAGGTGTTGGGAATAACAGAGCCTTACGGTGTTTGGAAAGAGTGTAATGGTGACATGTTAGGACCAGGGGAGTAGGGGAGTCTGGTCAGAGACACTGTCCTTTTCTTTTCAAAGCATAGCTCTGTGTACAGGAGGTCATCTCTCCAACTTCTTTCCCTGATCACAGTAGAACACTGATTGATGACACCATTTGCTTATTTTCACCAATTAAGTAGGTCAGTTTCTATAGTCTGAGCTCATTCTAGCAATTCAGCCTCCAATCTGGTCTCTGCTACTATAGCTGAGACCTTTTTAAGGTCAATGTTGTTACCACTGAGTTACTACTCTGGAGTGCTCTACATATATTTTAGAACACTCTGGGAAACCTGGATTGTTACTCTCTGTTTTATCCTATGAGTTTAAAAAGCTACCTTTTATTGTCCTAGTTACTATAAACAAAACTATATAATATAGAATACACACACACACACACTTTTCCTCTCAACAAAATGTAGTTCACCTTATCTAGAACAACTTTATGGTAAAGAAGGTATAGCTGCTTTGGCCAAGAGCAAGCTCTGTTGACATCGGTTGTGATTTCACAGGGTCCTTACTGCTTTCTTCTTAAGTTCTAAAATGTACAGCACCCATTCTGTACAAAACACTGCATGCGTTAGACATACAAGGATGCATTAGATATGACTCATGGGCTTTGAACTGTAGTGGGAAATACCAGGTATCTTAGTCTCACAAAGATGGGTAATGAGTGAATAACAGAAGGAGGGTATTAAGCAGTGTTTCCCATGCTTGAAAGGCTGACTTGAGTCAAAAGATATTGTCCTTGTAGTGGCAGGTGAAGGATAGTTGGGCTCAATTAGGTTTAGTTCCTCCAAGACTGAGATGCAGGGGAGTCTTGATGAGTGAGGAAGAAATCTGTATGTCAATGTGGTGGTTTGAATACGCTTGGCCCATGGGAAGTGTTACTATTAACGGTTGTGGCCTTATTGGAGGAAGTGTGTCACCGTGCAGGCAGGCTTTGAGGATGCCTAGTGCTCAAGTTCCACTCACTATGGAAGAGGAAGTCTCTCCTGGTTGCCTCAGATCAAGACTCTCAGCACCATGCTTCCTGCCACAATAATGGACTGAACCTCTGAAACTATAATTCAGCCCCAATTAAATGTTGTCCTGTATAAGAGTTGCCTTGGTCATGGTGTTTCTTCATAGCAATAGAAACTCAAACAAAGACAGTCAGATAGGGAACAGGGTGAATAAGTGGGCCTGGAATGAAAGAGCAGTGTGCACCAACCTTTGTTATTGGTATCTTTCATTGTGGGCTAAACCTACAGAAGGAGCTTATCTGGACTTCATCGTGCTAGTTCAGTAGAGCTGTTTAATTCCAACTGTGATACCCACACATACAGAAGGATGCTTTAGGAAGAGGGCCTGAGAAATCTGGCTGTATAGAAATCTGCAGTTATAAGATATGGCATCAACATCGCCTGGGAGTTTGTTAAAATATTATATAAATACTGGTACTGGAGAATGACTTGGTGGATAAGAATGCTTCCTGCTCTTCCAGACCTCTGAAATTCGGTTCTCAGCACCCAAGTAGATTGGCTAACAACTGCCTGTGATGTCAGCTCCAGGGATCCATGGCCTTTTGTGGCCTCAGTGAGCACACACCACACACACACACACACACACACACACACACACACACACACACACACACACTGGCACTCCATTGGTAAAGATGGCTTTATATTTTCTCAGTAGCTAATAACTGAGAATAGCTTCATTGTTAGGGGTGGAACTTTGTGCCCACTTCCTCTCTCAGTGCTAGGGTTCTTTCTGGCTCCAACTTGTCCAGGCCTTGTGACGGCTTCATTTTCATGAGCACCTACACGACATGCCTTTCTAGGTACCTCTCTGGTATACAAACAAATACTTTAGGAAGATAATCAATAATCTAACATATCATTTTCCTTTCTCTCCTCCAGTGTAGGAAAGGTAGAGAGAGTCACAAGGATGTCTCCCATTGTAATACACATTGTGAAGTACCATGCACTAATTGTGCCACTACTGTGACATTCATATCTGATTCCTCATATAGAGACAGGCCTTGAGTTCCAATACCTTGATGTGTAATATTTTTACTTACCAGGGTGTCAAAACATATTGCAAGGTTTGATTTGGCTTTGTTGTTGGAACAGCCACACCCAGTTCCATCCTTGCTCCTGAGAGTGTGCTGTAGCAGTGAACTCAGCTCCCAGTCAGCCTCCTGTAAAAAAACTGACACTCAACAGTGCGCCGTGGAACTTAGCTAGGATGCTCCACAAGTTATAGGTACTAGACACAGCTCAGAGATGTGCTATTTTCAAAATAACATGCTTTAGGAAATAACACCACTGTTATTCAGGGAACTTTTAAAAAAATCTTATTGTATTTTCAGTGTCTCTTGTGTTATTATTTTAATGTTATTATTTTAATCTATTTAAATATGTTCATAGGCCTATGGACATATCAGTGTGAAGATGGTACTATTTGTTACATGTCATTCAATGCTGACTAGGATGAGGGCATTTGTCACCTCTTTATGAGTTTAAATATTCTTTTCCAGTTAGCATAGCAGGAATCCATGGCCCATCTCTCATCTCTGGCTTTGCTATGGAACAAGTAGAAGGCCTTCAGGCGGGGGACTAGGTTGTCCTTGGCCCTCAGGATCTGAAAAAAGTCTACATGCTAAAGGGGTTTGGCCCTTCTGGTTCCAGACCCTTGAGTCATTTCTAAAACATGGGACAACAGTGAGTTTCTCTGCCCACTTCATTGTTGTCTCAAAAATATTGCCCCATTTGCACAGATGTATTTTACAAAAAGGTGAATGTAATGTGAATCATATTTCTGTCCCAGGCCAATACTTTTATGGACGCTTATTGAAATTCTTCAGAACAAAAAACTGGCCTCACCTGCAATTTGTCTAGTTTGAAATCAGATTTTTTTTCTTTAAAAAATGAGTTATCTGTGTGCATCTCCTTGCAAAGGTGAGCCTTAGCAAACGTGTGCGGATCAGAGGACAGCTGTGGCTTTTGGGAGCCAGGTCTCACCTTCTACCATGTTGAGACTAATTGGGCTGAAAATTTCCAGAAGATACATCTGTCTCCTAGATTGTCTGCCACCACATCTGGCTATACATATATATAGAAATTGTCTTCATTTTATAAACTCTGTGTATGTGTGTTAATTGTCTTTATTCTCTCTCTCTCTCTCTCTCTCTCTCTCTATATATATATATATATATATATATATATATATATATATATATATATATATGTGTGTGTGTGTGTGTGTGTGTACATATGCATATGTATTGTTATGGCTATGTGCACATAAGGGCAGATGTGGTGCCTTGGAATCTTGAGGCATACTACTTCCCCACCTTGCTCCTGAAGATGGAGGTCATAGGCCATTGTGAACCACCTGATATGGGTGTCAAATTAGGGTCCCCTATAAGAGCAATGCTCACTCTTAGCTAATGAACCAACTCTCTCGACCCCACATCTGGCTTTTTGCTGGGTTCTAGAAAGCAAACTCAGGACACCAGTTTGGAAAGCAAGAACTTTAACCAACTGAGCCATGTCCCTGGCACTGGAACATCCTGGTACAAGACTTAATCCGTGTCGAGATTCACCTGCATATGATCTTGTGATATGCTAAATCTCCTCTTACTACAGACCAAGGTAAATAAGTTGTGCAACCAGCACAAATGACACGAGTTAAGGAGAAAGCCTGAGAATCACTACCCAAAATTAGTAACTAGAGGTGATGTGTTTTCATAGGCAAACATCTGATATCTGGGGCTAACAACAGAACTTTGGCAGTAGACTTACTTAACCAAGCTTTCTGTGAAAACACAAGTAAGCCAAACCACACCACTACATACTAGGAATTTTTTGGAAACATAGTGGAACATTCCAAGATAAAATATTAGGTCATTTCAGGGCTTGAGGTGGGGCAGTCGGAGCTCAGTCAGTTCTCAAATGGTTGTTGTTGATGATGTTTTCTGCAGATCCACCATGTGTACTTGGGTAGTAGGGAGAACAATGGATGGGTCTTCAGGACTTGTTAAGTATTTTTTTTTCATCCAAAAACTTATTGAGTGCCTACTATTTACATGGCCCTACGGTGATGAATCCTGGGTTGTGATGGGCAAAACAATAGACAATGTCCTGCATGCATCAGTCTGTAACCATTGTTCTTCTGTGCTGGGTAGTTTGGATTGAGTAAATTTTCTCTTCTTGCTCTTGGCCTCCAATGAGAAACATCAAATTTTGTTAGAAGAAATCATCTAATTCCAAGTGTCTTTACACTCAGGGTGCCTGTGATCTAGAATTGGAGAATGGGTACTTCTTTGAGAATGGGAAAGAACTGCAATGTCCAGAATTTCTGAAGTCTTAGTGTAGTGAACCAATATGAAGGGAACCTGAGGAATTTGAATGCAGCATTTCCACAGGTATGAGAGTGTTTGAGTTTGGGGACCCTTTTGTGTGAAGAGAGATTAAGGCTTGGGGCCACAGGCATACTGCCCATGTTTTCCTTCCTCCCTGTCTTTCTCCTCTTCTTTATAACTTTACTTCAGTCTGCCAAGTCCACGGAAGGAAGAAATAATCAGATCCAGTTTTTCTTTGGGGCTAGAGTGTGGGAAAAAGATGGGAGCTATCCCCAGTTTTGGAGGATAACTGAAAGCAAACTTTAAAGCATGTACTTTCTTCATGGCTGACGGGTCTAGGATGGGAGCAAAGGGCACAGGGAACCTTCAAACAGGACATGATCATCTTCAGTCTAGGAGATAACACATGCTAGATGCTCCTATGACATCCAACTTTCCCCAGTGGCATATGAATTCTGAGCTTCAAAGACCTTCCAGAATGATAGTTACATTCACGACTTGTTGACTTGGTGTTCAACAAGTCTCAGAACTGCACAACTTAAGCCATTTAGTAATTCATATCTCTTCTTTTTGAGATATTACATTGGGTAAAGAAAAGGGAAGCTACTGTGCTTCCTCTCCAGTCAGAAGCTCATCATGTATGCTTCTGTGGAATCAATCCATAGCTGTGCTTCAGTGACCTGGAGTATGAAGTTGGTAATATACTCCAAATGGTTTTCTACTGTTGTTATTGGTGTTGGTGGTGGTAATGTGTGTATGTGTGTATGTATCTGTGTGTATGTATTTGTATGTATGTGCGTACATATATTTATGTATGTGTATGTATGTGCACATGTGTGTGTATACTATGTGTGTATATGTATGTGTGTATGTGTGTGTGTGTGTGTGTGTGTGTGTGTGTGATTCACCAAGTTTCTGTGCATATTGAATCAAGTCATTCTGAATTTCCATGTTCTCAGGGTCAGCCTGGGTTCATCCACTAACACAAGGAACACAAATATATTCTCAGTGCCATCACTGACTTGATATTGAAAGAATGAACCCCCTACAGACCCAGGACCTACCCAAAAGATAGCACTCCCCCACATCACCACATCTCCTTCCTGGACTCATTTGCAATTTACAGCTTGCTCAGGAATTGCACCGCCAGTCCCCGAGGCTCTGGACATCTGTTTTCTTACCACTAATTTCGTGTTCCTTTTCATTTCCCCAAGCTCCTTCTTACAAAGCATACGCCTTGACACCGGGGAGCAGAGTCGAAAGTGGTTATTTTTAATTCTTGCACAGCTCTGTGCAAACTTCTTTAAATCGGGACAAATATTATTAATTTTCCAGAGATTCACCAGAGACTTGTTACATAGCCTACAAAGAGCATCTGTGTAAAAAAAAAGCATGTGTTATGTTTGTGTCTCTTATGAATCCAGGAGAATGAGTCAGTACCGCAAAACCGTTAATGAAAGCAGCGGCTCGTTAGAAAGTGGTTACTCTAGACTGGAGTGTCTGGGAGATAATTTTAGCTCTTGTCCGTTGGTTTGCAATGCTTTGTTTTTAGATAGGAGCTCTCTGCTCTGTGAGAATGAAATAGTCAAGGGCATTTGGTAATGGATAAAATGGTCCAAGTTCAGGTAATGGTTTCTCAGCTATTTTAATGGGAGTCCTAACCTGCCTGTTGTTGTTTTGTTTTGTTACGGTAACGAAAGAGTTCCTGAAGAACTGGCCTTACTTTCCAACTGGATTTGGAAGACAGATAGAGATGCCCTGTGTTTACTTCAGTTGGTGCTACATTTAAACTGTTTGTAACTAGCTAGCAAGCAAGAAGACAGGGAAACTAAGGAACAAAATAATATGGGCCACGATCTGTACATACACTGAGTGACTGGCACCCTAAGAAACAGGTCCAAGGTACTTGACTCGTCACCTGGGGCACCCCATCTCACTAATGTGGAGTGTGCTAGGAAAGGACACACCTGGGTTCAAATCCCAGCCATCACCTGGATATAAGGTGACCTTAGGAAAGGACTTCCCTGAGCTTCCGTATTCTTCTCAGTAAAAGTGTGGTAATAAAACCCATTTCAGACAGGTACTGTGAGGCCGATAATGCAATATCATGTTAATTCCACATGTGGAGTGGATCTTAGAGCTTAATAAATGATTGGCATTTATCATCATATCTCTTCCATCAGTTACTTTTCTTAATGGTTCCCACTGTAAAATAAATACTTAAAGAAACCCTGAGCATTGCAATTAGAGTGGTTTAACAATACTACATACATGAATGACAAAGGTAGAGCACCAGCATAGGGCAGGGACCTTGTTGCTGAGCATGGGACCAAGACACAGCCACACTAAATGCAGTGAAAAGCCTGACCAATGCAGATGCAGATGCTCAAAGACAACCATCAGACTGAACACGGGGACCCCAATGGAAGAGTTAGGGGAAAGACTGAAGTAGCTGAAGGGGATTTCAGCTCTGTAGGAGGTACAATGATATGAACCAACCAATACCCCCAGAGTTCCCAGGGACTAAACCTCCAACCAAAGAGTTCACATGGAGGGACCCATGGCTCCAGCTGCATATGTAGCAGAGGATGGCCTTGTGGGGCATCAATGGGAGGAGAGGCTGTTGGTCCTGTGGAGGCTTGATGCCCCAGCATAGGGAGATGCTATAGCAGTGAGGGGGGAGTGGGTAGGGGAGCAACCTCATAGAGGCAGGGCAATAGGGGGTGGAATAGGGGGTTTGAAGAGGGGAAACAGGGAAGGGGGACAACATTTGAAATGTAACTAAAAAGAAAGCAATAATAAAAAATAATAATTCAATCAGTCTTTCCTCCACTCCTCCTTTCCTTCCTTCCTTCCTTCTTTCCTTCCTTCCTTCCTTCCTTCCTTCCTTCCTTC
>NC_034605.1:45445099-45456059 GCF_900095145.1 Mus pahari | reverse complement strand
TTCTCTCTCTCTCTCTCTCTCTCTCTCTCTCTCTCTCTCTCTCTCACACACACACACACACACACACACACACATCCTCCTGCCTCTTTAGCATTCTGAGTGCTTTCCACTTTAAAGTTAAAACACGTTTCCAGTCATTACTTATTGTTCATGTCAGATTATGGAATCTAATTGTTCTTTTTTATATCATACATTATTTTTATATGTAGAATTTACATTTTTACTTTTTAAAACCTTTCTTCAGCTTCTCCTCTTCATTTCCTATGAACCTGTAAAATAAGTATATCTTCTACTGGTGAGGTCAAGGCGTTGGGATAGTCATATCCTAGAGAGGTATTTGTCGCCATTTTCTGACATATTAATTTTCTTAGCAATCTATGCTCTGAGATTTCAACTTACATTTATTAAGCCCAATAGAGCTGAAGATGTTAGATGTCACATTCTTAAACAACATCTCCTTGGCAATCCTCCCTTGGGACAAAGGACAAAAAACACTTTTTCCAATGGCCAGGAATTTTTATATTATTCCCTAACCCCAGGGAGCCATGTGAGCTCATCAGTGGAGGACTGGAGATGCCCATAAGTGTGAACACACATAGTTCACATCCTCTCTCGGAAGCTTTGTTCTCGAATGCGTTGTCTTCTTGGCTATTGGAGAATATATTAGGCTATAAATATATTAGGATATAAATTAGAATAGATTAGGACATAAATCTAGAATTTATATCCAGGGGTTAAGGGACTGACTCTGTGTTTAAAAACCAATTTCTATACAAGTAGGAGGTTTCAAACCAGGCTGAGCTGGATGTGTCTATAATCCCAGAGCTGGGGATCAGAAGCAGGCAAACCTCAGAGGCTTGGTGGCTTACCAGCAGAGCTGAAAGGAAAGCTTTGAGTTTAGTGAGAGACTGTCTCTCTGCCTGTACCATAGAGGACTGTCTATCTCATATCTTCCTCTGGCCTCTATAGGAATATATGCAATTGTACATACCAATACACTCACACATATGTACCAAATATACACTTACCAAACATACCCCATGACACAGGGAAGTTATATACAACAAAAGTGCAATGGGCTTTGTTTTGATTTGTTTTGTTTTTATGTTTGAAATAAATATAGTTTACTATTAAGGATAAGCTATAAACCAAATGAAATGTTGGGGACTGGGTCTGGTGCTGCTATGTATTCAGATGCAAAATTCTGTACCCCAAGATCTGGCTGCCTCAAGACATGTGACTTCCCGCATACATTAGCTTTTGTTGTGCAAATCTTGCTCCTCAATTTGAAACTATTAGTTACCTGGCTGGGGTTTGCAAGTAGGGACCACGAGTGGAAAAGAAGAGGAAGAAGGAGAAGGAAGAAGACAGAAGAGAAGAGGAGGTCTCCATTAGATATATTAGACTGGGAACAGGTGACCGAGTGAAATGTCCCACTTCCCCCAGGACAGATAGCTGGAGTGGTAATAACCGAGGAAGACCCAAAGGAAGTATTTGGGGAGCAGAGTTGAGGAGGTAGCTAGTCTAGCCATTAGAAAATGAGGCCAGGGGTAATTTACCCAGTGATTGCTCTAAAGCTAAATAAATAAATCATAGTCTGAGCGTCATTCATTTGAAAACAAGGCAGGAATACATATAATTCAATTTACTTTACAATGAATGATTAGAACCAACAATGCTCTTTCCTCAAGGCTCAATGAGTTTCTCTTTTGTCGTTGCTACTGTCTAGTGCACAGCCATTTACACTGCTTTTACAATGCAGTCTTCTTGGACGGTCTGTACTCTAAACAACACTTGCTAAAATATGGTGGACATGAATGGTACCTAACTTCTCTGTTTGACAACGTTAGGTTCTTAAATCATCCAGTGGGGCAAAGATGGCAACCTGCAGCCTCCTTCACTCATATCTATACCCAGGGGGACATCCCCAGCAATGTGCTCGACGTTTATTTTCCAAGTCACCCCTTATATTTTTCTTACAAGCACATAGATGACCATAACCATCTTGTTGAGGTGTCCTTCTTTTTCCCTGTCTGATTGAAATATGAAAGAACCCAGGTTCTAGAAAAAACAAAAAAAACAAAAAACAGAACTACTGTTTTATTACATTGAAGTGGACTTTGAGATTGGTCTTAGCTCACATGAACACTTGCCTTTCTCCAAGTAAGCTTACATTTGTCATCTACTGAAGCCATCTTATCAACTAGGGTAAGATGGAAGAACTCAGATCCAAGGTCCACCACCCTCCATGGATGATGGAGAAGGGGCTTGTTTAAAAGGCCACTGCTGATGCAGAGACAGAGAAGCACTCACATGTGGAAGCAAGCCAATGGGTTCAGTCAACAAGATTAATGCCAACCAAGTCTTTGTGCTTTGCTAGGAGTGACACAATGGAAGGCCTTGCCCCTTAAAGAAGCCTGCACATACTTGGGACACAGAGCCTCAGTAGAACCCGGTCATATGTATCAGAAAAATAGGAGGCTTTCTTCCTGAGAGTTTCTAGAAGTGAGCTTAGGCTATTAACTCCATCAGGATGGCAGTCAGCCATACTGGAGAGTATTTACAATCACAACAGTGCCTTATTGTCTAGGCATAAGAACATCTGTTTAAATATTAAACAGTGAAATCTTGCCTGGTCATTAAAGAGCATTTAAAAAAAAAAAAAAAAACCAGGACGGAAATCAGTTAATAATCTTTGACTGCCCAACTGAGTGGCTTGACAGTCATTTGTCTTAATGGCATGTCATCCACCCAGAGGAAGCCCCATGCATCACAGTCCCAGCTTCGTTCGCACACAATGTTTACCACGCCCCCATGATACGTGCTGTGCTTCTCTGAAAACGTGCAGAGACTGAGGAAAACCACTCCGTCGTCTCAAGACCTGTTCTGAACAACCTCGCAAGTCTGGATTTGTAATTTCTATTTGCCATAGAGGATAGATTGACCGATGATAGATATACTGAGTAAAAATTCTTTTAGAATCAGATGTAAGTCAGCTCAAATGTACATGCTGGCTGGCTTTCCACTCAGCCCAGTACAATTCAATTTAAAAACACCACTGCATGCCCACAGTTAGCTTATGGTCCCTTTAACAGAGTGGGGAGGGGACTGTGAAGGCTTAGCTGATACACATGACATGAGAAGGGGTTATACTGTAAGTACTACAGTATTCTTCTATCCCTTAACTTCCATCTGAGAGACCTTTCCCAATATGACTACTCTTATGTGGCTCAATGACACACTCTCAAGGATTTTCATGCAACTTCTCTCAAACACAGTGCTAAAGAAGAATGGTTATCAGGTCATGTTTTTACTGAGAATTATGATTTGATTGGTTGATGAAGATTCAGTGAATGCTTGAAACACTTTCAACAAGGGTAGCACATTGATGAGATGTGGCTCTTTTGCTAAATGTACTTGGTGCTTTGAATCGAAGAGCAGCCATTTGGATTTAGCATATCTTACAAATAGCTTCAGATAACATTTCTTACCTCCTTGTTAGTGGTGTGACTTTGACTTGTAATACAGATAAAAACGGTCATTCCAGATTGTTATCATTTAAACAGTTATTTCCTGAGTACCTATCACCTGCCAGACTCGTGCTACAGAGGACCAGGATCCTGGAAGTGAAATGATGAAGGATGTTAGAAAGGACAGACCCGAATGTATCATATGTTGTTGGTGTAGGATTTGGTGACAAAGTCATTGGTAACCTAGTGGAAGGATAGAGAAAGCCTGGGGAGGGTGAAGTGCTGATAGGAAAGTGTTTGGGTTAATCGGAGAAAAGAATCTGACAAAAGTTTGGGAGGAATTTTGCTTCATAGAAGTGTTAAGAGCTGTAGCAATAGGAGAAGTTTGGAGTGAAGAGAAAAAAAAGATTTAGAAGAGTGAAATAAAGTCATGTCTGTAAGACAACAGCAGCCAGCAATACAAACAAACAAACAAACAAACAAAGAAGTAGCTGGTGCGACAAAGAGAGGGAGGGGATTTTGCTCACTGTTTACCTAGAAGCAGAAACAGAAAGTACAGAGCTAGTTTATTATCTAAGAACAGTTATGGTGCTTGTCATAAAACCATAGACAGCAATGGAAACCAGAGTGTGTACGTGAGGGATTAGAAAATAAAGCTTTCTGATTCCACAATGGCATACAGGTCTTAGCTGGAGCACTTGCGAGTTTTATCCTAGAGAGATCTAAGACGATTTTCCTATGAAGATTTTCTTTTCATCCAAGAGGTTTAGGAGGTTGGATGTCTTAGCTGAAAGAGCCACACTGTTAATTAAAGTAAACTTGAGTGATAATTTCTTTTTTTGAGACAAGGTTTCATTATGTATCTCTGTTTGACTTGGCTATGTACACCAGGCTGACCTTGAACTCATAGAGATCTTCCTGTCTTTGAGTGCTGGGTTTAAACATGTGCATCACTATATCCAGCCATTATAAAATATTCTTAACTATAAAATTGTATTAACATTGACTACTCTTCTATGATTTAGATGATTCTTAAGAAGTTACAAAGGATTAATATTACAAACACAGTGAAATACTGTGTGTGATATTTTTATTTCATATTTTAGAGATTATTCATTTTATTAGCCATTTTATTGGGTTCTTTAGGCTTCTATGACTTCATTTTTTTAAAGTTCTTTTTATATTCTAGATATTAATCTCCTATGTATATATGTATAGGTAGCAAAATTTTTTACCCATTCTATAAAGTGTCATTTCATGCAATTAATTGTTTTTTTTTTCCCATGAAGAAGCTTTTAATTTCATGCCATTCCCTCTAATATGTATTTATGGCTATGTCTTAGGATTTCATTGCTGTGAATAGACACCTTGACCATGACAACTCTTATAAAGGAAAGCATTTAATTGATCTGACTTATAGTTTCAGAGGTTTAGTCCATCATCATCACAGAGGGAAACATGGCAGCATTCAGGCAGATATGATGCTGGAGGAGCTATATGAAAAACTGGGTATAGCGTGACCATAGGAGACCTTAAAGCCCACCCCGCAGTGACACATTTCCTCCAACAAGGCCATGCCCACTCCAACAGGCCACACTTCCTAATAGTGCAACTCCTTACGGCCAAGCATCCAACCCATGAATCTATGGGGGTCATATTTATTCAAACCACTGCAGACAGGCTCTTTGTCATCAATGTCGAATGTCAAATTCTCCTATTTGCTGTGATATTAAGCAATTCCTCTCCAACCTCTTCGTTCTACCTTGATCCAGGTAAAGGCTTCAGCCTGCATGTGGAAGTCTCATATAGTAAGTTCTTTGAAATAAAAAGTTGTATGAGTTTTAGTTCTTGTTTCATTATCACAGCCAGTAACCAACGTCCTCTTTTAGAGTCTTTCTTTGTGGGGGCCATCATATTGAGGGATCATGACCTGAAATGGAACCACTGAAGTTAAGATCTTATTTGGTAAAGTGAGACTATCCTTTGACCTCTTTACACAAAGGTCTATCGGGGTAAAAACAGGACAAATGAATTTTCACTTCCTCTTTACTTCTACGAAGAGTGCAGATTGATTGAGCTACATGCCACCTAGAAATCGTGTCCTTAAAACTAGTTCTCACAGAACAGGACTGAACAGAAATGACACATCTGTATGAAGCTTAACCCTAAATACTACAGAGGCCCCAGAAAGAATTTTTCTTAACAAACGAAGACAGCCCAACTTGCTTTTAATCTCTGTGAGATTGACCTCCCAGTTTCAGCATCGGGACTCTACATCATCAGAGTAAATGGCTGGTATTCTTGAACTTAGAGATGATATGGTGACTTATAACCAAGACGGGATGCCTAAAAATGCCACAATAGGAAACACTATTTTAAACTCCTTGTCATGAAGGAGAAAGTCGAAGAGCAGAGGGGTTAAGCATCCTTTCAGTTTCAGGATCCTTCTGTGTCATCCTATGCTAGCATCACAGATGCTATGTAGGGTCAGCAGCTTTCCTGACTCCCTCAGTCCTGACAGACCATGCTAACAGCATCTGATGGTTTTATCCCAGGAATTAGCCAGCACATGGTGAACAGCAGAGGTTGTGCCGACTTTCAACGAATGCCAGCAAGAATAAATACCATCAACAATATTAAGCAGAATGAACAGCTGGCCAAGATGATGGTATTTATAGTAAAGTGGAGTCAATGCTGGAAGGAGACTCAGGGGCAGACCCTGCATTTTATTTCACTTGTACTCAGCAGCACTTGATCCTTCCAATGGCATAGCTACACTATGAAAGAATAAGACAAATAAAGCCAGTAAGATGGCAGAGAGGATGTAGGAATAGAGGCCAAGAGAGATGTGAGGGCTGGAGGTGGGCTCATTACACATTTCTGTGTTATGTATTCCTCCTTACGTCACTGTTTTCATGCTCTTTCCCCTTCTAAGGACAAGAGAATAGAGGCTGAAACATCTAATTTCTGCTGTGAGTTAACAAGATGGGTGGTAAATCCACAGGGCGGAGGTCATGTCTACACTCCATAAGCCTTTCAGAAATATTTACTTTAGAGGTAGGGGCTGATGCGTGTTCATAAACCCAATCCACCAGAGAAAAGAATCCAGATTCTGTAGACGCCTACTAGCTGTCCCTTGAGTCCAGGTTAAACAGTCCGCTGTTCCGCATAGAACAGAAGCTTCCTGGAAACAAGACAGCCCTGCAATGACCCTGAGTCGGGGTTGTCTTGGAGACTGTTGCAATGTATTGCAATCAGCCAAGGGGCTGCGTGCCTGCTGCTGGTGACCTGGCCAAAGGGAAGGGCAAGGTCAGGAGACCTGGGAAGGACCAGTTTCTGTGCAGTGTGTTGATTCGGGCAAATGAGCTTGTATGTTACAGTTCCTTTTTTTTTGGTGCTTCCATTAAAAAAAAAAAAAGAATAAAAAAATCCTCCCTTCTAAATTGACACCCAGTCAAGGCTGTTCTTCAAGGAGATTTGTCTGTGCTTAGTGGGAGAGGTAGAAATGAGTAGAAACAGATTCAGCTCTGTCAGGGAGAGAGGCATCGGGGACACTTACACGTCTACATCAGACCCCGGCTGGCCTGCTTTTGATGCTGTGTCAGGATACAGACCCTCCATGCTTTTCCCCCCTCTATGCCTTTCCAGGAGGCTAAAACTCAAGGTTGAAGATGATACCCCTGGACCTACAAAAAAAATATGAATGCTTCTATTTAAGTGAGACTTGGAATTTCTAGCTCATCTGGCTGTGGTCTGGGTCTTTGGGCGACGGCGATTTAACGATTTAATAGCAAGATCAGAGAACTTGCTGTTTACCAGGTAGCAAACTTTTATTTATTTATTTATTTTTTTCTGCAAGAGAAGCATTTGCCAGCCTTGCAGTCATTTCAGATATGACCTCTGAAAAGGACATTCCTTCATTCTTCTCCCTCTACAGGCATAAACATTCCGCGTTTTAAACTCAAGACATACAATGTTATCTGCTCCTGCTGTCTTATGTAACTTTTTAAGAATGCCGAAAGACTTTCCGGCCTCTGTGGGTTTGGGAATGGGGGAGAGAAGAGAAAGGGGGCTGGGGGAGCGGGGAGGGAGGGAGTTCAGAGGGCAGAAAAACTCAAGTTCTTTCCATATATCACTGCATTTGGCCGTCTGTGACATGAAGTTATTACGATTAAGATACGGGCCGGATGTGTGGGCTTAACAGCCTCAGCTGATATCGCAAGCATTTATTGATAATGAAAACTTGAAGGAAGAGATGTGGAAAACTGTCTTAGTGGTTTCCTAGGAAGGGGATAAACTGTATGGATAAAGAGAAGAAATTCCCCCAAGCTTATCTAGAAGAGAAAACTGTTTATTTTGCTGCAAAGGGAATGTTTCTGTCAAGTTTGAACTGTCAGTCTTCCAGCTTAGAGTTTTACATTGTTCAGTTCCTCCCTGCCCCCACCCCCACCACACACACACACACACACACACACACACACACACACACACACACACACACGAGAATAAGGAGTAAAACTGTGAGTCCAAAATTCAGAAATCTGTGACCACAGATGCCCTTTAGCTCAATTAAATTCGAGTTGTCTATGAGAGTAGGTAAATAACTGATCAAAAGCAGTAAATAGATTTCATTTCAGAATCTGTGTGTGTGTGTGTGTATGAGTGTGCGTGTGTGTGTGTGTGTGTGCGTGTATGTGTGTGTGTGCGTGTGTGTGTATGTGTGTGTGTACGTGTGTGTGCGTATGTGCGTGTGTGTGTGTATGTGTGTGTGTGTGTGTGTGTGTGTGTGTATTAAGAAGCTGAATATTGGTATCCAATGTCTTTCTCAATTGCTATTTTATTTTATTCTATTTTATTTTTTGTAGACAGGGCCTCTCATCGAATTTAGAGATCACTTTGGCTGGGCTAAATTGGTTGGGCAGTGAATTCCAGGGACCCTCCTGTCTCTGCCTCATGAGTATACCTGTCATAGGATTTATCCATTTAACCTCCCGTGGTGGTGGTGGCTCATTTCTAGATGAAATTATGAAGAGAGCCCAGGAGGTTATTCAGGGACACAAAGGCTTCAGACAGAATCCCCACTCAGCACAACCTAAACACTTCCTCAGGAAGGCGAATGAAGAGTTCCCCCACTGGACCCAATTCCTGCTACAGGTGAAAGTCATAGAAAAGAGGATGGCAAGTATTAAATGTTATTAATTTTTGTTGTAGAGTTGTCTTCTTTATATAAGAAAAGTTTCCTGGTACTATTCCATTAGGAGTGTGTAAGTGAAGATCTGCGTCTTGCTTCTGTTCAGCCACAGGAATTCACTGGGACCTCTGGTCTTCATCTTTCTTGTTGTGAAAGAAGAAGACATAATATTTCAAGGCAAAGCATCCCATCTAAGGAAATCCAATCTAGGTGAAGCCCATCATTTCCTCTTAGGAGGTGATCCTGGCTGCTCCTGGGACTGGAGTCAATAGGAGATCCATTTCTCCCTCCCTTGCCTGCTAGGATGCTGAGCACAGAAATCTTGCCTGGGTGCTGCCTTCTCCAGTATTTCCAGCTTTCCTCATAGAGAGGCACCACTGATAAGACTGAGGAATTTTCTTTTCAAGACTAGCAGCCTTCACTGTAAAATGTGTTATAGGATTCTGGGTCTTCAAAAAAAGAGAACAATATGTATGTCCTAACCCTAAAGGCTCTGATCATCCAAGAGAGACCCCTGGCTTCTTGAAAGAAAGAGGTAGACTATGAACACACAGACGTGATTGCCAAAAATCAATGCATCATAAGTAGGCAAAAGGCTTATGTAAAACATTTTGACATACTGGATAAAATTTTCATTTGTTAGCCAATCATGAAACTTCAAGACATTTAACAGCATCCTTTTCTCTTTCTTGGCAGTGTTAGAGTATTGAGCCCGGAATCTTGTGTAGGTTAGGCAATCTCTGTGCCACTGAGCTACGTCTTCAGCCCTTAAGAAAGTCACTCCTAGATCATTTGTGATTTGAGAAGACCAGAACGAGGAAGTCATGAGCCACTAGTTATTGGTTTTCTTCACATAAAGTGTGTCAAGAGAAAGAAATTAAGATTCTACCTCAAAAGACACAGCCTGCATTTCCCTTTGAAGATTCACATAATCTAAAAATATGTAGGGAATTAGATCTCAGTTTCGAAGTGGTTCTCATTGGTCTTAGATCCCAGTCTCTAGGCACCAAGCATGTCTGCAGGAGTCTGCTGACCATCCCACACAGTAGCCCAAACTGAAGATATGTCGTTCAATGCTCCTCCAAGAAATGAGCTTTCTGGCACTGATAGTTTCCTTTGCTTAATTGCTTCTTTAATTCCTTTTCCCAAGTTGTAAGCTTAACTGGGTGGGATCTTGTCCTGAGGTTGCCACTCCCATTATTCCATTTAGTCTCAGGTAAAATGTTCTTTAAACATCTTATCTCTGTGAGCACTGGCCTTATTTCCAACATTACATCTCTTTCCCCCTCAAACTGTACATTTTTTTTTATTTTTCTTTGTCCAGCTTGCTCCCTTTCATTATAGACCTGCTAAAGAGTGACTACTAATAACCATGCAAAACAGTCAATTCTAGGATGTCTTTAAGTCTTCTCTGCCAGCACCGTTAATCCAAAACTCTTCAATTTAGCTTCTGGTAAAATTTTAGGACAAAGGCAGAAAGTAACCACATTCTTTGCCAAAATA
Organism: Mus pahari; assembly: GCF_900095145.1. NCBI lineage: Eukaryota > Metazoa > Chordata > Mammalia > Rodentia > Muridae > Mus > Mus pahari. The sequence continues at coordinate 45,445,895 of NC_034605.1, read as the reverse complement.
TCACAAGAACAGTCTCTAGGACAGCTGATAATATTCCCTCTAAAACCTGCCCCTCTAAAACCTCTCAAGATGGACTGACATTGCTTTCATAACCACTGTTCTTGCTCCTACAAAAACAGCCCAGTAAATCCTGTTTAAAACATTCAACCACCTCTCCCTCTCCCTCTCCTCCCTCTCCCTCTCCCCTCTCTCCCTCTCCCTCTCCCTCTCCCTCTCCCTCTCTCCCTCCCTCCCTTCCTTCCCTCCCTTCCTTCCCTCCCTTCCGTTTTTTGTTTGTTTGTTTGTTTGTTTTGTTCCATGAGACAGGGTTTCTTTGTGTAGCCCTGGCTGTCCTGGAACTTACTCTGTAGACCAGACTGGCCTTGAACTCATAGAGGTCCTCCTACCTCTGGACCCTGAGTGCTAGGATTAAAAGTCTGCTCCAACACTACCTGATTCAACCACTTTTCTAAAAGTGTCAAAGTCTTCGACATTCTTCCAAGAAGCAGCATGGTCAGGTCTATCATAGCAATATGCCATTTCCTGGTGCTAACTTTTATCTTGGTCACTGTTCTAGTGCTGTGAGGAGATACTATGACCAAGGCAACTCTAAAAAAGAAAGCATTTACTTGGGGGCTTGATGAAAGTCTCAGCAGCTCAGCCCATTCTCACCATGGAAAGTTGCATGGCAGTACATAGGCAGGTATGGTTCTAGAATGGTAGCTGAGAGCTACATCCTGATTTGCAAGCAGAGAGAGAGAGAAAGAGAGAAAGAGAGAGAGAGAGAGAGAGAGAGAGAGAGAGAGAGAGAGAGAGA
>NC_034605.1:45442655-45445043 GCF_900095145.1 Mus pahari | reverse complement strand
GAGGAGGAGGAGGAGGAGGAGGAGGAGGAGGAGACCTGGCATGATCTTTTAAACATTCAACACTCACCCCAGTTACACTTCCTTCAATATGGCCACACCTCTTATTCCTTCTAATCATTTCAAACAGTTTCTTGCTGACTAAGCATTTAAAAATAGGAGCCTATGCAGCCATTCTCACTCAATCCACCACACACAGTAAGAGATCAGCAATAATAACAGTATAGAATAAATTTAACAGTATATGTAATAAAAATTACTTAAAATTTATTTCTGGAATCTCCCAGTCAAGTATCCCAACCAAGGTGAGTGTGGTAAATAAAATCACAGAAAGTAAAACTGTGGGTCAGAAGCTACTCTGGTCATACCCCAAGAGCTGAACTTGCTTGCAACTTCCCCCTTCCCACATTTTCCCTTCATTCTGTTTGTGTGTAAGCTTGCAGAAGACAGATAAAACACTGCTTTAGAAAAGTCCAAAACTTCATGAAGATAAGATCCAATAGCCATAAAGCACAAGATCATGTATTGAGGGATTATGTGGTGATCAAAATGTTCTATTGCAGAGAAGGACTGAATTTCTGAGATGTGGCAGAGATATGCTGGGATAAGGTAGCGCTGGGATGGGGTGAAGTGAGTGGGGCTGTGATGGGGTGGGGTGTGGCTATGGAGTGAATGGTCCTGGACTGTTGTAGGGTGGGGCTGTGATGGAGTGGGATGGGATTATGATGAAGTGAAGTGTGATAGAGTGGGATGGAGTTATAAAGGGATGGGATTATGATGGGGGTGGGGTGTGGCTGTGATGGAGTGAATGGTTCTGGGATACTGTAGGGTGGGGCTGTGATGGAGTGGGATGGGCTTATGATGAGGTGAGGTGTGCTGGAGTGGGATGGGGTTATGATGGACTGGGGTTTGATGGAATGAAGTGGGGCTGTGATTGGGTAGAACTGTGATGGAGTGGGTCTGTGATGGGGTAGGATGAGTCTGTGATATGGTATAATAGGATATGATGGGGTGGGTAGAGCTGTGATTGAGTGAAGTTTTGATGGAGTGGGGTAGGGCTAGGGTGGCGTGATGTGGGGGGGGGCTAAGATGAAGTGGGGTGGGGCTGTCTTGAGCTTCAGGTGTAAGTCTGTTAAACAATTGGGCTCATGAATAGTCATCAGCACAAAGTCTGTTCTCACCAACATAGTTATTATGGTTTTGACCTTTTATGTCACTCAAAGGTTTCTATGAAATGATTTCATGATAGGGAAATGCTGGAAACTTTAGGAGGCAAGGTCTAGTTGGGAGAAGTCGAAAGTGTGTCTTTGAAGGGTATTGGACTATTGAGACTCTAGTCTCTTTCTCTTTCTCTCATCTTTCTTCCTGTATGTTTTTCTGAGAAGATAACCCTGTGCATCCCACCATGCTTCCTGTCCTGCTTATGCAGAGAGTGACTGGAGCAAGTGACCAGAAACTGAAACATGTATAACTGAAATCTGAAACAAGCTTTTCTCCTTTAACGTGATCAGTTTCAAATATTTTATCACAGCAACAGAAGTGTAGTGTGACGCCACTTTAAATGCAGTTTTTAAATCACGTAGGAGGAGGTAGTGATGTGGAAGGATCAAAGAACAGATTACAATTTTCACCCACAGGATTTGATAGAATGAAAGGATAGTGGTGTCAGGTACCCCTAAGATGAACAGGTAGCCCCTGGCCCCCCTCAACCATGCCTTTCCATGTGTAAAGATAAGTTGTTCCAGAATACTATCAGAGATGAGTCCCATTTCCAGCAGCACCCAAGGCCACCATGTTAGGCATAGCTTAGAATATAGGAAAAGGGTGTTCACTTGCTAGAAATCCACACTGAGAAGTGGATAGCCCCCAGTTTTTGGAAGGAAGAATCAACTTAATTAAAAGTTTAGTTTCTGTTGCTATGACAAAATGCCCACTGTACGCACCTTAGGGAGAAGAGGTGGATTTCTGTCTCCTGGTTTCAGTCCATGGACAATGGTTCTAGTGGGCCCGATGCAAAGTAAGGCATCATGGGAGTGGGAACAGGTGGCAGAGGGGCCTACCCACCTCATGGTGGCTATGGAGAGCTGCAAAAGAACAAGGAAGAACCCAATGAACAGGATACATCATCAAGGATTACCTCAGCTCACCTACCTCTCCAATTAGTCCCCAGTTCCTAACATTCCCACTTCCTCCCAGTAAGATCATCCGGTTAGGGATCCACTGATGGGTAAATCCACTAGTGGTCCAGTTATTTCCATGAAGGCCCACTTCTGTACACTGGGACCTCAGTATAACACTGCACTGGGATCACTGCACTGGGATCTCTGTATACCACTGCACTGGGGTCTCTGCACACCACTGCACTGGGGTCTCTGCACACCACTGCACTGG
>NC_034605.1:45409489-45442500 GCF_900095145.1 Mus pahari | reverse complement strand
ACACCACTGCACTGGGGTCTCTGCACACCACTGCACTGGGGTCTCTGCACACCACTGCACTGGGGTCTCTGCACACCACTGCACTGGGGTCTCTGTATACCACTGCACTGGGGTCTCTGCACACCACTGCAATGGGGTCTCTGAACACTGCTGCACTGGGGTCTCTGTACACTGTGACCTCTGTACACTGTGACCACTATACACCACCTCACTAGGGTCTCTATACACTACTGCAATGGGGTCTCTACAATGCTGCACTGGGGTCTCTGTACACTGCGACCTCTGTACACTGTACTGGGACCTCTGTACACTGCTGCATGGGGGCCTCTGTATACTCTACATAGGGGCCTCTGTACACCATGGCACTGGGGTCTCTGAATGCTGCAATCTGTATACACTATACACTGAAGACTCTGTACACCACTATAATGGGACCGCTGTATACTCTGCACGGGGCCTTTGTATACCACTGTTCTGGAATCTCTGTACACCGCTGCACTGGGGCCTCTGTACACTGAGATCTGTACACTGGAGACTCTGTACACCACTGTACTGGGACCTCTCTACACTGCTGCACAGGGGTCTCTGTATACCACCACTCGGGAGTCTCTACGCCCCTGCACTGGGGTTTCTGTACACTGCGACCTGTGCACACTGCATACTGGAGACTCTGTATAACCCTGTACTGGGACCAAGCCTTCAGCACAGAAGACTTTACTGGAGAGGACTGTGTATCCAAAACTTTGCAAGATGCCTTAGATTTCTAGACCAGACAGCATGAATATCACTGAGGATGTTGTGCGAAATGTGCATTTGTAGACTCTGCCTAGACCTTGTGAGTCAAGCACCCTAGAGGTAGATGCCATAGGTCATTCTAGAATGACTGTTTTAGACAATTGTAATTGTCAATTGAAGGAAGATTGAAACGTTAATGGAGGCTTTAAATTCCAAATAGAAGAAAAGCCCTTCTATATGACATTATACAGATGGGGCAGATGTGGGGCATCAGGGCAACTGGCACTGAGACGATTAATATAATCAAATCTGTCACTTCAAGGTTTTGAGATAAGCTAATGTTCTGAAACTCCAAGAATACAAAAGTCTTAATACAGCTGAGTGGGCTGTAAAAGCATGCAGCCACGCATTTCTCTGTGTTGACAGTTCAGTTATAAACATTTCTAACACCTCAGAGGCCAGCTGAGGCACTTTGTGGACCCATGACAAAGCCTTCACAGCACCTGAGACCTGATGAACCAGGCAGGTCTAGGGGCTTGGCATCCTAAATTCAGGGAAAAGGGGCAAAGTGCCAGGCTGCATCAGTAAATATTTACAAGCAAGTCATTAAAGAACGGGAGCAAATTCTTTCTAGTCAAAAGGCAACAGGTCATTTTGAATAGTGGCATCTGGAACTGGAAGTGAATTTGTTGCTGGAATACAAATTGGAGGAAATTGCTTTTGTGGGAAAACATTTCCTCTCTGCGGTGGGTTTCTCTTTTGTGCTTTGCCTGTCTGGATTGTGGGATTTTTTAAGGCCTGGAGCTGCTGATAGCATAGGGGCCTGGCTTCTGTTCCAACCTTCCTGTGGTAGCCTCAGGCAAGGTTCCTTTAGCCTGCATCTGCTTTTTCTCCTGGGAAATAATGACCTTAAAGCTGAACTCTGTCAGAAGTTCTAAGATCTGCAGGTGACTATCCCTAAAGGCAGGACATTGCATAAAGAAGGGAGCCTAAGGAACATTTGCAGGTCACCGAGGTCCTTCCCTCCACCTTCATAGAGGTTGTACAACCACAGTACTTTAAATACTGGCTTTGAGCTAGGTGCTATTGGGAACAAGTTCTAGAGATAGGAAGGAGTTTGTGTTTTGAAAAATATTAGTATCGAGGAACAAAAACCAGCCTAGTTGTTCTTGAAACCCGATACTTGCTTAGAGCTGGTATCAGACACAGGGAAGTTTTCTTTAGACGGTCCTCTGTGGGTCGACATGCTTCAGAAATTATTTTACGGAGATAATGGAGAAGGGTTGGTGCACACTTAGAGGAGGAGTGGAGTGAGGGGGCTCCTCATGTTCCCAGCTTTCCAAATAGTGCTTTCACTGGGAAGGAGAGACAGAAAGACAAACAGACAGACAGAGACAGAGAAATGACAATAGAGAGACAGAGAGAAACACACACACACACACACACACACAGAGAGAGAGAGAGAGAGAGAGAGAGAGAGAGAGAGAGAGAGAGAAACAGACACTCAGAGAGAGAGAGAGGGAGACAGAGACAGAAAGAAAGACAGAGACAGAGATGGAGAGACACAGAGAGAAAAAGGTGAATTCAGAGCTGTGTTGAAAAATACCACACGGCAAGCATTAATTATATACGAAGAGACGTTGAGTTTAACTCAATCAAAATTTCAAGATTCAGATCCTCAAAGGACGCGTAACATGAAATGAAGATCTTTAGAAGGTGAGAAAGTATTTAGAAGACATTTGCCTGTTGAAAGGTCCCTCTGGACGTAAAGAACTCGTCCCACTCTATAATAAAAGTGGAAAGGTGACTCAGTCAAAATGGCTGACGATTTGACCAGCAGCCTCACAAAAGAAGGTATCCAAACACCCTGCCCACAGTACGATTCAGGATCCTCCAACTTCTTCAGTAGTCAAGAGTTATCAGGAAAAGCAAGTTAAAGCTGCAATGGATTCTCAGCAAGTACACACCAGGCTCCTCAGAATTAAACAAGAAAAGACTGACCTTACAAATGCTGGCAGTTGTGGGACAGAGGGCACGCTCAGATGTCATTGGTGAGACCGATAACCCAGAAAAATTGCTGTGGAAAAAAAAAGAGCCTCCACTCTTTAGAAACTAACCTTGCACCTGCTTCATTATCCAGCAATTCCACATTAAAGCACGAACCCGGGAGAAATGAGAACCCACGTGCATGAAGAGCCTGGGAAGGAAGCGTCCTCGGCACAGGTGTCTATCAGCAGGGTGATGAAGAAGCAAACTGCAGGACGTGTAGAGATGCTCTTCAACATTTGAGATGAGGCACATGCTGATCTGCACAGGGCAAATGATCCCCAAAATGTGCAGATGAAAGCAACTTTGCATGCAGGTGCACACACTCAAATATCTTTCATATGAAGTTCCAAAATGAGCAAACGCAACAGTGTTGAGAAAAATAAAAAAAATGAACAAGTGGTGCCTGTTAGGGGCTGAGCTGCCTTTTTAGTTTGAAGGAGCAGAAGGAGTCTTTCTGGGGTGATACTATTTGACCCACCTACACAGACTCAAGTTATGTCAGCATGTGCACTGTCAAGTTCAATTCTGTGAATGCCAGATGCGGCCATTTCGTTGTATGCAAACTACTTGGAAAGAAGAAAGAAATCCCATAAGCAAGCATTTCTACAAACTGAGTACGTTCACGATAAAGTGACCCTGCTGCGCTTTTGCAAAGTGTCAACACCCTGAGATGCACTAGGAAAAGCAAAGATGTAGTATTGAGAAGGAGGTTCAGATGACTGGAAAGATGGAGCTCAAACAAGCAGAGGTGAAATGGGAAGTGGGATCTAGCGGGGACCACAGGAAACTGCTGAACTACAAAAACATTGTATGCATACGAATCACCTGGAAAGTTTGCAAAATTCAAGCACCCCTGGGACAGATCTCTAGACACTGTGATCATGGGGCTGAGGATATACCTCCAGACAAATCACGAGTGACGTCTTTGAAATGTATACTGAGGATGGCTTTCACGGTGTGCTTCAAGTATAGGCTGCAAATGTGAAAGTTCCCTTTGGCCGTTTCTTAGCCTTCACACTCAAAGCCATGGTATATTCTGATAGAATTTAGGGTCACGTAAAAGAATTGAAAGAGAGAGAGAGAGAGAGAGAGAGAGAGAGAGAGAGGTGTGTTGCTGCTTTTGGGAGCCAGGAGAGGGTACTGATCCCTTAGATATGGAGGTATAGGTGGTTGTGAGCCCTGTGATGAGGGATGAGAGACTGAAGTCCAGTTTTTTCTAAGAGCAACAAGAGTTCTTAATTGTTGAGCCATCTCTCCTACCCCTGCAGTTTTCGTCATTAGGAATCTGGGGTTCATTGCTTCTTAAGTCTCATTAACCTGGGTAGGTAAGTGTTATCAAAGACATTGACACTCGAAGATTATGGCCTCTCTTCTCAAGGTCACAGAGTCAAGATGTTGTAACAAGGCCTCAGGGTCCTGAAAGCAGTTCAGGCAGCCTCATGGGACACAACATTCAGTGAAGTCCGATGTGGAAGATCAAAGCTTGGTGGTCCTTTCTTTACACTCTTGATTATTCCTTTCATTTAATTTGCATTCTTTTCTCGGTAAAGTCTAAGAGGACCATGGAACGTTCATTCCCCAGGATCATGGAGCCTCACGAGAAAGTGTCCCTACCTCCTGGAGCCTCATGAGAAAGTGTCCCTACCTCCCATCACCGAGATGGGTGCTGTTGGCCTTCCCCTTATGGCTTTCCCTGTGCTTGCTGCTGGGACATGACAGAGAAGTCAGTACTCCATGGCAGATTGACTTTGTACTGCCATCTGGCACAAACGAAGGCCACTTTGCATGGAACCAATAACCGCCAGGCTACTCTCTAACTCAAGTCTGTCTTACTGCAAGCACTGGCTTCTTAAACAAAACTCACCATGTATCTCCCTGTGTGTGGTATTGTGTGGTGTGGTGTTCCACGGGGACACTTTTATAAAAGTATGTATTGTGTTGCGTGTGCCCTCTACCCTTTCTACTCTCCCCTTTCTCACACCTCCTACTAGTCCCTTGGAGACTTGTATTTTCATGTTATGTGTGACACATGAATGTATGTACCTACAGAAAACCTAGGAGCCACATGTGAGAGAAAACACGGGACTTGTCTTGAGAGTGGGTTCGTTCACTTAAAATGATGATCTTCACGGTCATCCATCTTCCTGCAAATAATTTTATTGTACTTTATGTTTGAAAAAAATCCTCTCTATGTGTGTGCATGGGTGTAATTTTCTGTATTAACTCCTTGATTGTTGGACATAGAAGTTGGTTATGCTGACTTGGAGTCCTTTGTATAAACAAAACACAGAGAGATGGTGTCATGGGTCATGTCTATCTATTCTTAGTCTTTTGAGGAACCTCCACACTGACTCTAAACATCTTCTTCTCCTCACATCCTTAACAGCATTTCTTTGCATGATGACTGGCACTCTGGTGGTGACATAGAATCTCAGTGTGGTTTTAATTTTTACTCCTTTGAAGACTAGTGAGTTCATATGGGTTCTTTTTTTTTTTCCTTTTCTAAATAGGGTTTATGCTCTATACATTATTTTATGAGATGAATTTTCACTTAATGAGATGACTTGGAAAAGTCAGTGTAACATCTGTCTGTCCATCTGTCTATCTAGTCATTGTATCATCCATTCACCTGTCTAGTATCTATCCATTTATTTATTTCTGTGTCTATCCATTCATTGATCTACTTATTTCTCTACCTATGCATCTGTTGGGGGCTGGTCTGGTGCTGTTACATCTTCAAATGCTACATTTTGTACCCCATGATCTGGTTGCTTCAAGCTGAGTAAATTCCCACGTACACCAGTCTCTGTCATGTAAACATTGCTCCCCAGTTTTATTGGTTAAATAGAAGTGGCTACAGCCAATTACTGGGGAGAATAGAGGTAGGCGGATTTTCAGTTACCTGGCTGGGCTGGAGTCTGCAGGTAGGGACAATGAGGAGAAAGGAGAAGGTCACCGTGAGGAGGAGGGAGCTGTGAGGAGCATGGATCAGGAACATGTGGCCAGGAGAAGTTGACCGTGAGGACAGGCTGATGGAGCCGACTCAAACAGCAAGTAGTTGGAGAGTTCAGCTGAGGGATGAACAGTCTGGCCTATAGACAAGTAGATTAGGGGTAATTCACCCAGTAATTGTGCTAAAGCTGATTTTAAACATTCATAGAAGGGATGATGAGATGGCACAGCGGTTAAAAGCATTGGCTGCTCTTTCAGAGGTCCCGAGTTCAATTCCCAGCGACCCTATGGTGGTTCACAGCCATCTATAATGGGATCTGATGCCTTCTTTTGCTGCGCAAGCATATACACAGATAGAGCACTCATATATTAAATGAATAAATCTTTTAAAAATGTTTTTAAGAATTCATAGCTCTCTGCCTTGACTACTGGGTGGGCTGGCCAGGTCATAATAATAACTAATAGAGTTTATTAACATCCATTTACAGAATTGTGTGTCACCTATCCACCACTTATCTATGTATTTATCTATCCAAATATCATCAATCTATCATTTATTTGAATATCATCTGTCTATCCATCCACCTGTCATCTATCTACCTGACGACTCTCTCTTCTCTCTCTCTCTCTCTCTCTCTCTCTCTCTCTCTCTCTCTCTCTCTCTCTGCTGTCTGTCATTACTCATTATCTATTTGTCTATCTATAATCTATTCCCTTCCTCTCTCTCTCTCTCTCTCTCTCTCTCTCTCTCTCTCTCTCATCTTTCCTACCTCTGCAGGCTGTGAATTCAGAGAAGAGGACATAACACCACAATGACCTATTAAGAAGTCGATGCCAAGGATCCAGGAAAAGGCTGTTTTCTTGGACTCTGCTATAAAGCCAGGAAGGGAGGGGTGGCTAAACCTTACAGGTTTGATTTAATGACCATGCTGAGTAGCTTATGTGAAAATGTGGTGGGAAATTTTTTAATGTGGTGTATAATTTATTATCACGTGATTATATTTGATGTCAGGAAGCCAACTCCAGAAGCAGTAGTGGCTCCTGACTGAGTCTGTTAGAAAGAGTGTTACAGGCTCTCGCGGTATTCATCCCAAACCTCTTGATGATAATACATGTGGTAGTAGAGGTGATACTGTCTGCTGCCATCTGTTCATCTGCTCCGAGTGTGGAAGGGACACTCTCTCTCTCTCTCTCTCTCACACACACACACACACACACACACACACATACACACACACATACACACACACACAAANCACACACACACACACACACACACACACATACACACACACATACACACACACACAAACACACACACATACACACACACACAACTCCCCCCCCCCACACACATATTAGAAAACAAATAGGGCAGGCATAGAACCAAGGTATTATTTTATTATTAAAGTCTTGTGTAGCAATGTGGTGAAAACACTTCAGTTTTATTGAAAATATATTTGTTTCATATAATAATTCTGATTACAGTGTCCCCTCCCTCCTGGATCCTTTCCACCTCCCCATCTATCCAAATCTACACCCTTTCTTGTTCTCTCTCTCTCTGTCTCTCTCTCTCTGTCTCTGTCTCTCTCTCTCTCTCTCTCTCTCTCTCTCTCTCACACACACACACATACACACACGCCCATACACACTAAATGTAAAAAGCTTTATAAATAAATAGTAGATTTGCTCTGACTTCAGGTTAACTTATGGTCAAACACCTGGAGTATTCACCTGATGATGACCTGTGAATATTTTTCAGGTGGTCCATTCAAATCTTGCTTTTCCTTAATTTCAGTATGGGATAATAACGAGAGAAGGAGACAAGGAGATGGAGTTGTATTAGAATAGTGGAGCTGGTTCTCTTTACCAATGGCAAGGCAACACTCACTAACTGCGTGCTTGCTCAACCCCGAGAACAGTCAGGGGAAGAGTGTCTCCATAGGTATCCAATTCTCATTTTCTTCATAGATGGTTTATGGTTTTCGGAGTAAAAATGCTACCTATCAGTTTGCAGGTGTAGGTAATAGACCCACTCTGCCTACTTGAAGTAATTAAGAATTCCAAACAGAATCAGACACTGGAAGAACACACTCTATCTCTTCCATGATAAGAGCAAATACAGGAACTAAGAAGCCGGTGTCCTAAACCTATCTGTAATTCAGACCTCAGACTGTAACTGCCTTGCACATGGCTCTTTGGTAATATGGAATGAACTGTGATCTGGGAATGAAAGATGCCACCATCAGTGCACTGACAGATTCTGAGGCAAGCAGCCTCTGTAACATCTGCTTAGAAAATAGATGTCTGGCCTACCGCAGCCTTCTTTGTTGCCAATTTCAGCTCTTCATAACCATGCCAGATCAATAGAATTCTGAGCATTGTCCATTAATCTTAGAAATACGGGAGTCTGGAAAATAGAGGACATATGAGAGAGAATGGTAGCAGGTCTGAGGGAGATGTGCTATATCACACGACTCTGTGCAGCTCTCGGTTCTCAGGTTTCTGCTGGTGCCTTAACTTCTGACATTTTCTATTCTGTTACTCCTGTGCTTCTCCACATTTCACACACTTCAGAAAATCACTTCTCAATTGTGATTTGTCTCCTCCTCCTCTTCCTCCTTCTCTTCCTCCTCATTTTCCTTCTCCTTCTTCCTTCTCTCCCTCATTTACTTTTCTCTACTGTTCTTTCTATACTGGTCCATACCTCATCTGCAGTTTGGCAGAATGTTAAAAGGTTCATAACAGATGTGCATCCTTCCAGAAGTCCCCAAGTGCCTCCACAGAACTTTTAGATCATTGAAGAACTAACTAAATTTCCAAGCATCTAAATGTAAAGATTTCCAGAAATTTCAAACCATTAAAACACATTTAGCTCTCCATCCATAGCTACCACGGTGTGAAGGTTTGTTCTCATGACATGTCTTGAAAGTTAATGTTTAAAAACAAAACAAAACAAAACAAAAACATTTTTAGGCTTAGGGGAAAAAATCTGTTTCAGGGCAAAATTCTATCATCTCACCTCAGACAACACAATCATAGAGTTCCAAATACGGATGTCTTTGCATGAATTTTTCCTTCTGTTAACAATCTAATCATTCATATTTCTTATACATACCTTTAAATGCACCTATCATATAATCTATTCCAAATTAAGATGACATATACGTTTGATTAAAAGGAATGAGTACTTTTAATTTGAATACCACAGAGTTTCATACAGCTAAAACAAACAAACAAAAAAACAACCCTCATTCTGCATGAGTTACTAAGTAAAAATCCCACTGTCAGGTATGCGATACCTCCTAGCATATGTTGGACAGAAAAGTTCTAGAAGTATTCAAACTATAAAGGGTTTGGCTATTTACCTTCGTTGCCTACAAAAGCCAGACAGTAAAACTTTATTGCTGAAGACACTGCCTGTTTTGGATCTTGAACACAGATAAACCATAATCTGGAATCTTCCTTCTTGATGGATAGCCTTCATATGGCCAGAATGCAGAAAATATAAGGAAAAAAAAACAAAAAACAGAGCAAACAGTGATCTGTTGTAGTTTTGGACCTTGCATACGCCAATACCAGAGCTCAGGGGATTTAGTGAGCAAGGATCTAACTCGGGCTTCCTGAATGCAAGGCACACACTGTACCATCAGCAGCCTCAGCCTAAGAAAGTATTTCTTTTAATTGTGTTTGTGTATGAGGAGTGTGTGTGTGTGTGTGTGTGTGTGTGTGTCTACCTGTGAAAGTCGGAGGAGGATATCACCTATCTTTTTCTATCACTTTCTACCTGAGTCTGTTGAGCAGGGTCTCTTTGGAGTGCTACACTCGTCATTTTGGCTTGACTGAGTGGCGAGCTAGTGGTATCTACCTGTCTCTACCCAATAACACTGGCATTACAGGCATATGTTTGTCTTTCTTTTTTTATCTGGGTTCTGGGAATCTGAACTCAAGTCCTGAGCAAGTACTCTTATTCACTGAGCTGTTTCCTCCACTCAGAAAATAGTTTCCATAGATTTCACAGGCCTTTACAGTGACTGGTAGGTAGTACACACCAGTAATGGCTTCAACAGATAACATTACCTCACACTATATTCAACTCCTGGGAAATACTTTATAATCTAAATAGAGGTTGGAAGGGGTATGCATGGAGAATGTTTTGTTCTTTGTCCATTTGTTCTAAATAGCTTATTTTAACCTGACTGCTTGAACAGGTATAAAAATACCTGGCCGTGATCAGCTAATAATCTAAATTCAATATTACTGAATGCTTGAGATGCCCTTCCCTGGAACACGTTTCTCTCTGTCTTTTGAGCTGTGTGCTCTTATGTGTTTACTTTTTTTTTTTTTTTTGACAGCCTAATAACAAATTAGAAGCTCAGAAGTTACATCCAGAGAATTCCACAATGAAGTTGGTAACATGGGGAGAGACTGTGTGTAACACAAGAAGGGGAAAGAGTCAAGTTGTGTGGATTTTGAGGTAGGGAAATCCTATGAGTGATGGCTAAGAGCCTCCTCCTCTCCTCCTTCTCCCCCCCCTCCTCCTCCTCCTCCTCTTCTCCCCCCCCCGCCCCAATCTTCCTCCTTCTTGTCACAAGTGATTGGGGACCTCCATGAGTGCAAATAGAAACCAACCTCCAGTTCTCTGCTGTAACAATGCTTTTAACGGTCAGGCCATCCTTCTACCCCCCCCCCCCCTTAGCTCTTCGTATGCGTGGCATTTTTAATAAAGTGTTTGTGCCAGTGGAATTAATATGTATTTCTATCTTTTTGTAAACTGACCACCTATAATTTTATATTTATGGAGTGCAAAGTGATATTATGGTTTATGATATAGTGAAGAATAAATTACATCAAGCTACCTCACATATCGATCATCTCAAATATCTGTGTTTACCGCACCCCCCCCCCCTGCCTTTTTGTAGTGAGAACATTTGAAATTTACTTCCTTAGCAATTTTGAAGTGCACAGTATAGCATAAGCACTGTACCCGGCACACGATGTAACACATCTCCTAACATTTGTCCTCTTCTCTAAGGTAGCGGCTTTGTGGTACCCAGTGGCCATCTTGTCTTCATTCTCTATCCTTCAGCCTCTGGAGACTCTGAGCCTTGTGTTTGTTTTTCTGTGCCTGTTTCCCTCACTTATCGTACCGTTCTTCAATTCCACCCATCCGTGATGCTGCAGTGACCAAGATTTCCTCCCTTTAAAGAGCTGAATTGTATTTCATTGTGCTTATGGACCACAGTTTATGTCTTCTTAACTTATGGATGCTTCAGTAGATTCTGTGACTCAGCTATTGTGAGAAGTGTTATAGCAAACATAGAAATGAAGAAACATCATCAACAAATCAGCTTCAAACCTTTCAGGTAATTACTCTGAATTGAAATTACTAAATTCACACAGTCATTTTTTTTTTTTTGGTATTTTTAAATATTAGCTGTATAATTACATATACCCCAACAGTATACAAGAGTTCCAATTTCCATACCCTCATCAATATTTATCTTTGTTTTGTTTTTACGATAGCCATTCTGATAATGTGTGAGAGAACGTTTCATTACAGCTTAACTTATCTTTTCTTATGTACTGGCGATTTTCAGCATTTTTCAAGAACCTCTTGACAATTTTCATTTCTTACATTTTAGAAAGATGTCTTTAGGTCGTTTGTTCATTTCAAAACTGGAGTGTGTTTCTTACTACCATGTTGTTAAGTTGCTTGTATATGTTGACTACTAACGCTTCACTGGATTTTGGCTTGTAAATTTTTTTTTTTTTCCAAAATGGTATGTTGACTCTTTTCCACTGTTAGTTATTTTCCTTTGCTGGGTAGAGCTTTTTTTGTTCAATGCCACCCCATTTTTACCTGTGCTTTTATTTCTATGCTTTTGGTAGCAAACCTATCATTCAGACAAAGCTGTAAGCCATTGCCCCCCAAGGTCTTCTCATGGTTTTATAGCTTATTGTCTCAAGTTTGATGCGGAGCCATTAGGTGTTAATTGTTTTTTTTGACTGAAGTAAAATGAAGGCTTGATTTCATTCTTCGAGCACACGTCCAGTTTTCCTGGCATATTTAATGAAGAGACTGAACCTTTCTAATTGTATATTCTTGGCTCCTGCGTCAAAAATCCTTTGGCTGCTCGCGCATGAATTCATGTGGGGGGCTTTCAATTCTATTCCATTGTTTAATGTGTTCGTTTGTATGCCAACACCATACTGAAGTATGTGTAAGAATTAGAAAAAGGCTAATTAAGTGCCTCATGTTAGGAAAAATAATATTAAAGGCCTATTTAATATACTATTTTCAGTAATGGCTATCACAAGGATGTTTGGTCAAAGTACTTTGTACATTGTCCTTGGAGGACTATGACTATGAGTCATGAACAAAGTTAGTGACCACCAAAAAAGGCCCAAAAGACAGCAGAGGGAGAGCAAGTGAAAATGATACTCACCTGTTACACATTAATCAAAGAATCTGTGTGTTTTATACAAGTCAACCCTTCCAGAAACTCTGAATGGGGTGCTTCAGTCCTTCTTAACAATGGGAACAAAATACTCATAGGAACAAATATGGAGACAAAGTGTAGAGCAGAGACTGAAGGAAAGGCCAACCAGAGACTGTCCCACCTGGGGATTCATCCCATATACAGTCACCCGACACTATTGTGAATGCCAAGAAATGCTTGCTGAAAGGAGTCCGATATAGCTGTTTCCTGATATGCCCTGCCAGAGCCTTACAAGTATAGAGGTGTATGCTCACAGCCAACCATTGGACTGAGCACGGGGTTCCCCAATGGAGGAGTTAGAGAAAGCACTGAAGGTGCTGAAGGGGTTGGTAACCCCATAGGAAGAAAAATATCAACTAACCAGATGCCCGTTCATAGCTCCCAGGGATTAAGCCACTCATCAAGGAGTACACATGGTTCCAGCTGCATATGTAGCAGAGGATGGCCTTGTCATGCATCAGTGGGAGGAGAGGTCCTAGGTCCTTTGAAGGCTCAATAGATGACCCAGTGTAGGGGAATTGAGGATGGGGAGAGGGGAGTGGATGGGTGGGTGGAGGCACACCCTCTTGGTAACAAGGGGAGGGAGGATAGGATTGGGGGTTTCCTGGAGGCGTGGAAACAAGGAAAGAGGATAACATTTGAAATGTAAATAAAGAAAACATCCAATTAAAAAAGAAGAGAAAAGAAAAGAAAAGAAAAGAAAAGAAAAGAAAAGAAAAGAAAAGAAAGGAAAGGAAAAGAAAAAGAATCTCATATGGTTGGTAGATGTGAAGAAACTAAAACGTGTGTATTTGAAGTAGCATCCCGAAGCTATCTCTCTGTGCAGGAAGGAGCTTCTGCAGCTTCTCATCTAGTCACAGCACCTAAAAATAAGCTCAGTTGTTTATTGACCACCTGGAAGATACGTTAGCCATCTCTTATTTGGGATATTGGGGCATCTTAGTTATCAGAAGAATGTGTTCCTCTGATTATCACCCTCCCCGTGCCAGCCCTAACTCTCCTTTCTCCCCTTTTGATAGGTCTCCTTTGACCCTGCAGGCCGTCTCTTCTCTGGCTTTCATGATGAGCACATTTCCATGTCCCTCTCCTGTTCCCGCCCTCCCTTTCGTCTCTTCCTCACATCTCAAAATCTCATACTTTCATGGCTGAGATAGAGACATTGTGGAAATTCTTTAATCCCAACCCAAGGTTTCTACCCCACCTTAGATCATTGAGTTCCCATTGAGTAAGCACACAGCCTTTATATTTACAATAAGCCTTAAACAGTACAAAAGCTGGGCAGCTGCCTACCCTCTACACTGTTAGACTCTACTTTCCTATCAAGAACCCCAAGCTTTTACTTGTTTCATCTGGGCTATTCTGAACTCCATTGGCTAGCCCTCAGGACCATGTTTGCTTTACTCCTAACCCATGGCAACTTCTCCCTCTTCTTCCTCCACATTATTCTTTCTCATGGTCCATCTCCAACCCCCAAACCCTGGAAACTAAAACCCCACCTATGTCTCTTCTTCCCAGCTATTGGCTGTTGGCATCTTTATTTACCAATCAGAAGTAACTTTGGGCCAAAGTGTACATATGGACTCTCTTTTCTGCAACAATCATGTCTTGGGGAGCCCACATTAGCATTACCATAGATAGCAAAAGACCAAACCTTAGCACATAGACTATGTGTATATACATATACATGTATATGTATGTATATAATATCTATATATACACATATATGCCTACATGTTTATATAAATTTAAATCTATGTTCTATTCATGAGAAAGTATGATGTTTGTTTTTCTGAGTCTGACTTACTTTATGATAATCTCTAGTTCCGCCCATTTTCTTGTAAATATCATAATTTCCTTTAAAGCTGAAGAAGATTCCACTAAGTGTATCTGCCACAGACACACAGCCTACTTCTCTATTTTGAGAACAGCCCAACAATAGATATGGACATTCAGGTATCCCTGTGGTGTACTGACTGGGAATCCTTTGTGATGTGCCTAGGAGTGGTACAGCTGGATAATGTGGTAGTTCTAATTTTTGTTATTTATTTTTAGTTAATATATAGAATAACCATTTTTCTTAGGGCATTTTTGTGATGCTTAATTTTGGCTCCTTCTCTCCTTCACGGTTCTGTCTCCTCTCTCCATTTATTCCATTTCGCTCCCCCTTTTCCCTTTCATATCATATATGTTCTGTTAACATCCCCAACTATGCTCTTAAACCTACATCTCTCCTCTCCTATTCCCCTCTCTACTTCTATAAACCCTCCCACAGCCACTCTCACATAAGTACACATATGCCAACATAAGAAATGCCTATCTACATATGAAAGAGGGTACGCCATGTATTTGTCTGACCTGGGCTTTCCTATTGTGCTCATTTTCCTACAGACTCCATGAAATTCTAATGAAATTCATTTTTTATGGCTGAATGAATTTCCACTGTGTATATGTACCATATTTTCACTGTCACTTCACTTGTTGATCGGCATCTAGATTGGTACCATGTCCTTGCTATTGTGAACAGCGGTAATGAACATGGATACATAAACATCTCTGAAGTAGTCGAATCTGCCATTGTGGCTTCAAAGGTTTGGGTTCCAGCAGCTCTATAAATCTCCTCTCTCCCCGTATTAGAAGAATATTTCTTTTAAAAGAATGAGTTCTGAAAAATTTAATCCAATGCCTACACCACTCACATACATTTTTGCAAATGGTGTGGAAATCAAGGCTTGGTGTAATGGGAAGACAATTATTTTTCTAGAAATGTTGATGAAGCCATTATTAGTACAGTCTCTTTTAAAGCTTGTGGAATTTGGGTACCTCAAGTAACTGATTTATTTTTACGCATATTCTTTCCAAAGCCTATCTTAGCATATTGAAGAAATTAAACAACCTCAACTGAATGTATTTTAAAAAAAATATGGTATATTTTCACGATGGAGTATTACTCAGCTGTTAAAAACAAGGACATCATGAAACTTGCTGGCAAATGGCTGGAACTAAAAATTATCATCCTGAGTAATGTAACCCAGACCCAGAAGGACAAACATGATATGTATTCATTTATAAGTGGATATTAGCTCTAAAGTAAAGGACAACCATGCTACAATCCATAGATACAGAGAAGCTAAGTTACAAGGAGGGCTCAAGAGAGGATGCATAAATCTCCTTATGAAAGGAAACTAGAGTAGACATCTCTGGTAGACCAGGCTGGGGAGTGGGTGGTGGTGGTGTCTGGTTACAGGAAAACAGGAGACATCAGGTTGGGAGTTGGGGGTGTCTAGTTATGGGAACAGGAGACATCAGGTTAGGTTAGGATAGAGGAAAAGTACTGGGAGAGACAACTGGATTGGGGGCCATCTCTGGGACAAGCAATGGAAATTCCTAGTGCAATGGAAACTCCCAGGAATTTACGAGGGCCACCCTGGCTAAGACTCCTAGCAATGAGGGCTATGCAGCCTGAACTGGCCATCTCTTATAACCAGACAAGACTTCCAGTGGAGGGATTACAACACCAACCCAGCCAGAAAACCTTGGACCTACAATTTGCCCTGCCCACAAGACGTGCTAGGGTAAGGGTAGGACAGAAATGGTGAGATCACCAATCAAATGACTGGTCCAGCTTGAGACCCATGCCATGAGGAGGAGCCCACCCCTGGCACTTCCTGGAGGGCCGGGACCCAGACACTAGATATCTCAGAGCCCTAAAATGATTTCTGATGATGTTCTGCTATATTCATAGATTGATGTCTAGCACAATTGTCATCAGAAAGGATTCACCCAGCAACTGATGGAAACAGATGCAGAGACCCATAGCCAAACATTAGGGAAAGCTCAGGGAATCCTGCAAAAGAGGGCAGGAAGGATTGTAGGGGTTAGAGGGGTCGAGGATATCACAAGAACACCTACAGAGTCGACTAGGGCTCATAAGGGTCCACAGAGACTGAACCAGCAACCAGGAGTCTGCACGGGACCGACCTAGGTCTCCTGTGTGTATGTAATAGTTGTGTAGCTTGGTCTTCCTGTGGACCCCTAACAGTGGAAGCAGGAGTATCTCTGATTCTTTTTCAGGGTTTTGAGTCCCTTTCCTCCTACTGGATTGCCTAGTTCAGCTTCAATATGAGAGGATATGTCTAGTCCTACTGAAACTTGATATGCCATGGTTGATTGATATCCATGAGAGTTCTGCCTTTTCTGAATAGAAACGGGGGCAGGAGGAGTGGATGGATGGAGGCATAGATGAAATGGTGGGGAGGAATTGGGAGGAGAGGAGGGAGGGGAATCTGCAGTTGGAAATATATATATATATATAATAGATATATAACAAAACATGAAAAATGAAAAAGAAATTCAATTTGAAAGTTGCTTTCTTTTTCTTTTAATTAAAGCTCTAAGGGAAACCTGGATGTGTGACATTCTTTAGTGAGGTGTCTTCTTGCCTAATCCTTCATCTCACCCTTGTGGTAATATGTTAAAAGACTAAAGCTACCTGGCCTGTCAATACCACAGATATCCAGACAAATAGCACAGACCTTACTGAAGACAAATGGTTGGTGTAGTGGTTTGAATATGTTTGGCCCAGGAAGTGATACTATTAGGAGGTGTAGTCTTGTTGGAGTAGATATATCACTGTGGGGGTGGGCTTTGAGACCCTTCTCTCAACTCCCTGGAGACAGTCTTCTCCTGGTTGCCTTCATAACAAGATGTAGAACTCTCAGCTCCCTCAGTGCCATGCCTGCCTGGATACTGCCATGCTTCCCGCCTTGATGATAATGGACTGAACCTCAGAGCCTATAAGCCAGCCCCAATTAAATGTCATCCTTTATAAAAGTTGCCTTGGTCTTGATGTCTCTTCAAAGCAATAAAACTGAAACTAAGACAGTAGGCTGCTGTATAGTCTTAGACTATTTGAGTTTTTTTTTTTTTAATGTCTTCATGAAACAAAATATCATTTAACTAAGACATAAGTGATGTCTAGTGAACTCAATGAGTACAGGTATCCTGAAATTTACAATGCTTCATAATGCTTAATTATGATGTCATGGTGTGCCTTTGATGTCTAGTGAACTCAATGAGTACGGGTATCCTGAAATTTACAATGCTTCATAATGCTTAATTATGATGTCATGGTGTGCCTTTTCTCCTTGGTTATAGAAATCAAAGATTTTTTAGCAGTAATACCATAAACCCTTCTGCATCTATACGGCTAACAACAGACATCCCAAACATTCCAGAATATTACTGGTGCTCTTGGTTAACCTGTAGAACTTAATTGTAAGCCTCTATTGTTGACAGCATTCTATAGTTGAATCATAACACATGGATGGATCAAGCTGGTTGTGATCTGGAAGCGTCATCCCTACTGGCTAGTACCACACTGCTGGAAAGTGATGTGCGTGCTACCGAAGGAGAAAACAATTACCAATAGTATATAACTGTTTATACTTTGGGCGACAATGATGACTGGCCTGGCAATGCTGGTGTGAATGTGATGAAGGTAGTCAACCGCTTTCTCTTTGTACTTAAGTCTCATCCCACAAGATGAAACCTATACCTGGCACCATTTATTGTGGCAAGGATCGATGGCAGGTCCTAGGGGAGAACCTACCCCTATCGCTATTATTTTGTTCAATATACATGATATTAAACTGACTGTTAATGACTTACATTAGACTCATAGATTAATGCATCCCTCAAATTTCCTCACAGAAGTTTTCAGTTGCAGTGGTGGGTTATTAATACAGACTCGAAACTTTCCAAGGTGCAGAGCATAGGGCCCTGCAGAATTGCTCAGCCCTAAAGGGAATGTATAAACAGAGCCACTTCCTCCCAAAGCTAGGGGAAAGAGTGTAAGAACCAGAGGTGGTAGATGAATACAAGAACCCAGTGTCTTCTGCATACAGTCAGGCATCTATATCTAAGAACTCATAGTAGTTGTGCACCAGAACTGTGAAAGCCCAAGCAAGGACAAATCCTAGGATGAAGAGAATCGATGGACAGGAAGCCCCCACCCCTAGCTGAAATCCCTGGCTGGAGGCAAAAGATCCGACAGGAAGTCTCACAGCTAGTTAAAGAGCTATTGGCAGCAGTTATTGACCATGCTCCAGTGGAAGGCCACATGTCCAAAAATATTTGAGCAGCATAGACTAGTTTTGACTTGTTAAAAATAAAGAGAACACAAAGTTGGGTGGATAAGGAAGGGGAATTGGATCTGAGGAGATCTGAGGGGTGGCCATGATCAAAACCCATTGTATAAAATCTCAAAGAACTAATAAAATTATATATGTATATATTAGGCTAAAAATCTGAAGGAACGTGAAAAGGGAACAGCATAAGTTCAAGGAAAAAATAAACAATGCCACAGTTGTAACTCCAATTATTTTTCATTCATACATTTTCTTAAAAAGCTAAATGAAATTGTCAGTTAAACTGTTGGTTGTTTAAGATTTTGAAACATATCAATTTTAATTATACCTCTCATTAATCATGTATGGTCTTTTGTGCAATTCTTTCTTAAAAAGAAGTGATCTTAGCTGTGTGTGGTAGCTCATGTCTTGAATCCCAGCACTTTGAAGGTAGAGGCAGGAGGATTATGTGTTCAAAGTTATCTTCTACAACAAAGTGAGTTCAAATCCATTTGGGGCTACTTTAGACCCGGAATCAAACCAACCAACCAACCAAACAAACAAATAAATCCTACAAAGAAAAAAAAAAAGGGAGATGACCTCTCATAATGCCAACCTGTATTTGAAAAAAAAAAAAACTGTTGTGAAGTATTGGGGCTCTGAATATGAGCAGGCTGGGTTAATATCTCTTACTATGTTTATTTTTTAAATGATAGAAATAAAAATGGAGGGCAGATGTTGGATCTTCAGCTCAAGCTCTCCCCTCCAATTAGGTCATTATTTTGAAATATATCATTATTTTCACAGGACAGGGTTTACCACATTCATGACATCCCTGAGTAAATCCATACCGCACAGATGAATTCCACAGGTCACTAGGAAGTGGCAGCCCAATTGATAAACTTCCTCAGACCACAGAAACTGAGCCATAACATTCCCATTAACTTTGTTTTGAGCAGTGATTAATGATACAGGCTAGCGACAAATCCAAGCTAATATAGATAGGGAGCTGTTATTTCCCTCATCCTCCAAAATTTGGCTATCATTGAATAAACATTCCTTTCCTTGGAAGCCTTCCTTCCCCCACACTGGTATGCCAGCAATGTTGCCAACAGTCTATAGGAGGATATAGAAGGTACCCTGGCCTGACCTAGTGACCTAACCCTCAAAGCAAATGTTCTCTACACGTTACTGTTACTTCAATTTCCTCACCGTACCCATTCACAATTCTTTTGCTCACAAGGTATTTACACTTTCTAAAACTAAAATACAAATTTAGAGCTAAACTTTCCACACAGGTACACACGTAAGGAAACATGAGAATTTGGCTCCAGAGAAAAGATCATCTTTCCAATCTGTGGAAAGAACCCATTATGGCACGAAGTTTGGTAAACCATGCCATGAACTTTGAAACATTTTTATTAAATGCGGAGGACAAACTTGAACTAACCAAAACTGAGTCTCAGTCACATGACTCCAAAACATGACAGCTCTGTGAGAGACTATCACCAGCACCGAGTGTTCATGTTGACATTAGTGAACTTGTTCCCCTGTAGTCAAACCTCCCTGAGGAAACACATGACAGTCAGAATTTGCTTAGACAATCCATGAGGGCCTCTGTGAACTGAGTGGTGACATATATATCAACCTCTCAGTGGGAGACCCTGAGCTTAGCAAGCAAGGATTTCAGAATTTAATGACATCGTATTTGTAAGACGCCCCCCCCCCCCAGACTTGCTGAGGCATTAGCTGCAATTATACATAACTGAGCAATTGTTTTCTGGTTCATATAAGACACAGAGGGTCACTAAGACACAATTTCAACTAAAAGATGATTCCTGTCCAAATAAAAGTTCTGAAACTATGCTTGGCCGAAGAGCAGAAAAACAAACAAACAAACAAACAAACAAGTCCAAGAGGTATGGGCAAGATAAAAATTAGCTTTCAAAGCTAGACCCTGTCAACTGACTCAAAACCATACAAGAACAGCAGTCTCAAGAATTATATTGGAGCATTGGATTGATGCATCAGTCAGGAGAGTGCCTATTACATAAGGACCTAGAATCCAGTGCCCCAGAAGTTATATGAAAAAAAATTCCTTTAACACCAATGCTGGAGACGTAGGGGCAGGCAGATTCCTGGGCTTGCTGGACCACTAGGCTAGATTAGCAAGCTCCAGGTTCATTGAGAAACTTCAAATAAAAGGTAGAAAGCAATTGAAGAAGACGCACACACAATGCATACACACACATACACACTAACGCAATACACACACATAACACACATACACACCACGCACCACACCTTCCACACATGACATACACACAAAGAAATATATACACATACCTATATACATAAACACAAGCAATATCAGTTTCTTGGGCTCACGGCATCCGGCATTGGACAGGCCATATTGTGTAGTTATTCTGATGTCATCTAGCAAATATCTAGAAATCTTGTCTGTAAGGACCAGCAGACTATGCCTACAAATAATCACAGATTTTATCTCGTGCCCTGTGGAGTCTGCCTCTACCTATTGCAACCATTATGAGATTTCACAGATATTCCCAAACAGGCATTAGTACAATGAACTTCAACTGGCTGACAGATATCAGACTCATGAAGAAGCATCCGTGTAGTATTGCTCCTGTGAGTAATTACTTCACATGTCAAAAGAGAAAAAAGAGAAAGAAAAAAAAATAATTGACTATCTTAAAGTGTTGGGTAGAGCAAGCCAGCGCTTGCAGATGGGGCTCTCGCTGGCTTCTTCCTAAGGTAAGATCAGGTACAAGCAGTGGCAGAAGTTGAAATGGATTTTCATGCCCACTTATCTCTGCACGTGTTTTCAGATGGATGGAACATTCTCCTCAGCCCCTGCCAAAAGGCTTTTCGAAGATGCTTTGTGGTGCAAAGTTGCTAGGGGACAGGGAGAGTCAAAATAAATAGTTCTTCCTTGTTTAAAGTGCACTGAGTGGTTGTACTTGGGATCATCCAAGTCCCGGAGGCTGGCACTGCACCGGCGTGCCTCCGATGCATCTTTGGCAAAACCAGATTCCTTAGTTGTTTTTCCAAATGTGCGATGTGTTAGAAATGTGCATATGGCTAGCCTTTGAAAGCATCCTGAGAATATAAAGAATGCTTTTTCCTGACCATTCCCTGAGGGCTGCTCAATAGGGATTTGAGAAGCTCAATGTGATTTGCAGCCATTGAGAGCAATGCATCATGGAGAGCACCTGGGGGGGGGGGGGCTCTGCTGTTTCCAGGGCCAGTGGCCTGTGGTGAACATGGGGCAACGATTCTCAGTTCTCCTAGTCATCCCTGTTGATGCTGAGGGTGACTTGGAACTTTTGGCACTGAGTTGCCAGATAAAAGCCTGCCAAGGAGTCCTGTTTGAGCTGACATATCTGCTTTCTGCACAGCCAGAAGCCAATGATCAAGTTATCAAGGACCTGCGTACAGTAAAATCCATGTGGATCAATATACAGCAGGGAGATTTCATCAAGGTAGACAACAAAGAAAATGGAGTTTATGATGTTTCTCTGGGCTCCTCTTTGGGGACCATGATTAAGGGACCTAGTAAGTAAGGCATAACATGGCAATTATTTTCTCACTTGAGGTGGCTCTCTCTCTCTCTCTCTCTCTTTCTCTCTCTCTCTCTCTCTCTCTCTCTCTCTCTCTCTCTCTCTCTGTGTGTGTGTGTGTGTGTCTGTCTGTCTCTCATTCCTAGATAAACACAAATTTTAATCAAAGATTTTAATCAAAGTTTTATCAAAGTTTTTCTTCTCTCATCTCTAAACCCTATGGCCTCAGGCTTTAAAAATAGACTACAAGATTGCACAATTTCAGCTTCAGGATGATTCAGAAACCATCTCTAAGAAAAGGAGCCACGTGTATTTGTAAAGAGACTGCTTGCTTCACAGTGATTCCCGTGTATAAATTTTACCCCTGGGTAACTATCATGCTTTAGAAACTTGTATTTATTTCATTTTCTCACTCAATAGTCTGACACTCCCAGGTTTTCTCACCGACTAAAGTACAATTGCTTCCTATTTGATGTATCGATGTGTTTCTAATTGATGTGCTTAACAGGGTTCTGTCTCTATTGTTATTTTAAATCATTTGCCGTGTATTCCGAGTAAGGACTTTTCTTTGCTTGTCTGTGACACAGGTGTCAGGAAGAAGAAAGCCTTCTTTATCATGTAATAAAAGCCCATGGTGGCTAGAAGAGGATGCTCCTTTGCCACAACTGGTGATTGTGAGCTATCTGTAAAGATGCTGGGAACTAAACTCTGGTCTCCTGGAAGAACAGTGCATGCTCTTATCTGGTGAGCCTTCTCCCTTCCCTGAGTTTATATTTTAGTGTTGAGAAAACAGAGGGGACTCAATGATTAAGAGCACACACTATTGCAGAGAAGTTCGGATCCCAGCACCTAGGTAGCTCAAAACTCTCCTCATAACCTCGAGCTCCTGGATGATATAGTTCTTTTGGTCTCTGTAGACACAGGGATATACACATACATCTGATTTAGAAAATGATAATACATCCTTTAAAAAAGGGAAACAAAGAAGAGTGACCGAGTGAAGCAAGACAAACACCTTGGTAATGATGTACTAGGAAGAAACTAGCTAGAAAAAAAGAAGCAGGGGGAACAAACCAGAGAAGGATGGTTGAGGGAAGAGGTTGGTGCTTGGTTACAATTCTGAATAGTGTTATGGGGGAAACTGAGCTGAGCTGATGCTCTTCCCACACAGGTCAGGATAAATAAGAGAAGAGAAATAGTCCAGATTCTTGTGGAAGCAGAATAGTACAGCCTGAAGAGTGTTGTAGGTAAGGACCCTGAAATAGGGATGTGCATGCTATACTGGGTAAATGCATATTATGCCGACATGAAACAAAGACACAGAAGTGTACAGACACTATTCAGTCTCTCTCTTGGGACTGTCTTCCTAGGCTAGATGCAAGTAAAGTCATTGTACCATGTGACTTATTTTCACCTGGAAGAGAGATCTGTCTTGAAGAGTATAAATTTTAATACTAATAAAGGAAGTAAATTTACAGTGAAGGACAATTGTGTGGTGTGTGTGTATGTGTGTGTGTGTATGTGAGTGTGTGTGAGTGTGTATGTGTGTGTGAGTGTGTGTGTGAGTGTGTGTGAGTGTGAGTGTGTGTGTGTGTGTGTGTGTGTGTGTGTGTGTGTGTGTGTATGTGTGTGTAATGTGTCTGCATTTGAAGGCTTCTACAGGCCCTGAGTTATCTCAGAAGAATTTGCTAAAGTTCATGGTGATTAATAAGAGTGATTTAATAGAGCATTTGGCAGCTGTTAGCTGGCTGAAAACATAAGGGATTATTTTTATTATTAAAGAAATGGAGTTTATAAAACTAGTTGCAATGTTTTTCTTGCCATCAGTTTCATAGGCACTTTTTAAATTCACAGCATTTATTTGTAATTTAAAGGTGCCTTCCCTTTTGTTGTATCCTAAATGAACATATTTTAATTATTTTCTTTAATACATTATGTTTGCCATAAGGATCAACTCTTCTGGCACCACAATTTAAAGAAAATAGGTACACATCTCTATGTTCATAAATTTTTATTGGGGATAGACTAGGATAATTTTTCTAGTTAGCAGTGTGACAATAAATGTCATGGATGCCAGATAAATTATATATACTTCTTACCATGCTATTTTACTCCAGTCTGTTGAAAAATAATAATAATAAAAAGAAAAGAGAATTGTTGCAAGGGAATTTTGTACAAAAATATTTATAATAAAACCACTACTATATTAGTTACTTTTGTGGCAAAAATATCTGATGTAAACAATATAGGAAAGGAAGGACTAATTGTGCCTCATGGTTCTTTGGCCCTTTGGGCTCAGATCATGGCAGTAAGGGCATTTTTTTTAGACAGCTGTTCATATTTCAGTGGATGAGAAGGGAAGGAGGGAGGGGACATAAGACCAAGAAGATGATAGTCCTTAAATGTCAAACCCTAGTGATTATTTTCTGCAGTGTAGCTTTATCTCCTAAAAGTTCACCAGCCTTACCTGTCCACCACCACCCACAAACAAACAGCAATGAGTGACAGCATTCAAAACATGAACCTTATGGGGGATATTTCTGATACAAATCATAACAATACCAAACCAACTTACTGTGTTACAGTTTACCTACACACTGGGAAGGAGGGCTTTTCAGGGGAAATGACCTTTGCATAATAACATAATAACATGTTTATGTTTCTAATTATAAATTATTTTATTTACCTAACATCCCTAATGTTGCACCCTTCTCAGTTCCCCGTCACAGAATTATCCCCCCCTCTCCCCTTCCCCCTCCTCTTTGCCTCTGAGGGTGTCTCCCCCCCCCCCTGCATCTTCCCTCCCTGGAGCATCAAGTCTGTATAGGATTAGGTGCAACTTCTCCCACTAAGGCCAAACAAGGCAGTCCTCTGCTACATATGTGGCCTCAGACCAGCTCTTTGATTGGTGTCTTAGTCTCTGGGAGCTCCGAGAGGTCCAGGTTAGTTGACACTGTTGTTCTTCCTATGGGGTCACCATCCCCTTCAGCTCCTTCAATTCTTCCCCTAACTCTTCCATAGGGGATCCTCAACCTCAGTCCAATGCTTGGCTGTGGGTACCTGCATCTGTCTCAGTCAGCTGCTGGCGGAGCCTCTCAGAGGACAGCCATGCTAGGCTCCTGTCTTCAAGCACAACCTAGCATCAGAGACATGGGTGTGTTTTAATTTGAGATAAAACCTAGATGTAAATTTACAGATCAATGTGGGTTTCAGCAGTGAAAAAGGCAAAGGACTAGGGAAATGTCAGCACTTGACTGCTTTGTGGGTGGAGCCTAGACTATGGCATCATATTTCACACCCTGCCAGTTTGTTGATAGTTGTATCCATGATATTAGACAAAGGCACATAACCCACCCTCGCTGCTACT
This sequence comes from Mus pahari, assembly GCF_900095145.1. NCBI lineage: Eukaryota > Metazoa > Chordata > Mammalia > Rodentia > Muridae > Mus > Mus pahari. Next base: position 45,417,188 of record NC_034605.1, on the reverse strand, counting down.
TGAATGGTCTTAGCAACATTTCATAACTCTTGACTTAACCACATACAACAATTCTTTTTTTTTTTTGAGCCTTGTCAACAAGGGATGACATCATGATGTCCCAGCAAACAAGGAAGCTGACATGATTAAGGAGCTGAAGAGTATGACCTTGAAGCAACCCTCATACTACAACCTTCAGAAGCCCCCAGGCCTGTATCTCCATGCCACCTGGAAGATGCGTCTTCAGCTACCTGTGACTTAATTGACCCCCTGGCTTTCTCACCTGACTTTCCTGACTACTTTTAAGTCACCGAAGAGGATATACACTTCAAAAAGAAGCATGCGCATCTCTCTGATCAGGCTTGCCATCGCAATGTAACTGGTTTAACACTGAGAGGATGTGTTGTAATACAATTGGCTACATGCTTGAATTTGAAGATTTATAATGAGCAAGCGGGCCATGTTAGGCCATCCACTTCCTTGACTATTCAAAGGAAACCTTCATCTAAGACGGCTGGGGTACAGTTTCTATAAAAGGCTTCCTTGGGAAAGGGCTGGAGATGACACCAGAGTCTCAACTGTAAACAAACAACAGCAACCCTTGCAGTCCACTGCAAACACAGGATATTATCACGAGCATTCCGTGGCAGCATCACTTCAAGACCTGAGTGCCCCATCACCATTTATCAGCCCTCTGCTCCCACCATGTGCTTCCAGAGAACACACAGCTCAGTTGGGGAAGCAGACAGGACATGCTTCCCTCATTCCCAGAGTGCTCTAGCATCTTTGCCCCTTATTTCTTGTCCTTAAGTGCTGCAGCTACAGTCTTCAGTTTCAGCTGCTTTTCTTGAGCTCGCTGCCCTCTGCTCTCTCACTCAAGTTCCGTGTCTGGAGCAGCTCCATGGCCACGTTATTAGCAAGAACTTCGTCGCTGCCAATTTGTCCATTTTTTTTTTTTTTTTTTTTACCATTTTCTGTAGTAAGTGACAGATATATGAGAGTCTTTGCCACCAAAAATAGAAGCCATGCTCTAAGTGGCCCAGCCAAGACTGTGTACTAGATAGTAATTTATGTCAGCACGGGCCTTCAGAAGGTCTACTATTGAGTTCTTATCAGACCAACTACAGAAATAGGAGTTTTGTTTCCTGTTATTGCAGCCCTTGTGGAGTTGGAGAAATGCTCCTGGTTTCCTTTAATAAAGTTTTCTTTCTAAAACAATCAAGACTGTAGTAAACACTGACTCCAGGGGGGAAAAAGGGTTCATTTAATGAATTTCCAGTAATGCCTGTACTCTGAGCATTGTTTTCAGCCCTAAAAGATATGAAAGTTTAATTATGAATGTCACAGAGGCATTCCATTTGTTTCAGTCCCTCATATTGTCACCAGAGATTTCCCATAGCCAAGGGCTGCTATGCCCAGAAGAAATGGTGGGTGTCTGAGCTGTTCACCCCAAAGTTTTAATTTAGAAAGAAGATAACCGAAGCCTATTGCATCGTCTAACACTCGGAAAGCGTTGGAGAATTGTAGATTTTTCCACTATTGTTTTTATCTCCGTTTTTTCCCAGAACTCAATCTGAGGTTCCACTTTTAGGCTCTTAGAGCCCTTCAAGTGCTATGTTGCCTTGCCCTGTCACCGTAGCTCCTCCATTGATTTCAGGCTTCTTCCTTCCTTGGTCTTTCAGTAGAAGTGGGAGGATGCTATGAGCCTGCTTCATTCAGATCTCTTAGATGGCTACAAAGTTGACGCGAGAGCCTGTATTTGGACATGTATCCATCCCTATGGTCTTTCCCTCCTCTGCCTGCAGTTCACGTTTAGATTTTTATTTATCTTCTTCTTCCTCTTCCTTTCCTCTCTGCCTAACCTTTAGTCCTTTCTGTGCTGGGGATTGCTACCACCGCACGACCTTCTGTGCTTAATGTTTTGAGACAGGGGCCTCGACCCTCCTTCCTCTGCCTCCCAGATGTGGGAGTTAGAGCCATGCATCATTGTGACTGGGTACACTGGGATTTTTCTTGATTGCTGTGGTGAAGTCCTGCCACTCGGTAGTTATATAATTCCTACTTTCCCTTAGAGGCATTCTTTGTCCTTATCCATGTTCTCTCCATTTTTCTCCCCTCTTTCCTTATTAAATCCATTATATTCTCATTCAGTGTGCCTTTACCTAGTATAGCTGTATGTCTTAATATAGAGCACCGATTAATATGGATCATCAATATACCCAAAGTCACAAGGAAGTGGTGATGCAGCAGCCACGCTATTGGGAGGAAGATCTCACCCATCCCTTCCCTTCAATTCTTGTATTACAATGGAAAACCGAACTGCCATCGTGAACATTCTGATTCCCACATTGGACTTAACTGCTTCTCTCCATGGTCTGACATTCTGTAGACAAGTCTATCCTGCTCTTAAAAGTCTGACTCCTCATCTCCAAGAACTCAGGTCCAGAACTTCCTCTCTGGAGTGTTAACCCATGTTTTGAGAATTTGTGTCTTGAGTGGAGTTTAACAACGTAACATGAGCTGACTGGGAGCCATCATGAGCCTTGACACCATTAATCTTGGTTACTACCTTAAATGTTTTTGTTAATGGAAGTGCAGTGGCCTTAGAGGCCCATGCTGGCCTTAAACTTACCATACTTCTGCCTCTGTTTTGTGAGCCTTAATTTTGGCATTATGATATGAAGTCTGCAAATGTATGAGGATACATTCATAGTGATTTGGGATGCAGGCAGTTCAAGGAGCACAAGTTAGACACGCCTGGTACAGAATTGCTCTTCCTATGGCACCTCATCTTCTAGGTCACTGGTTATAAGAGTAGCACAGGTTCAGAGTTGCTGCAGCCTGTCTGTGAACATGTGCTACCGAGGAACATCCTCAATACACATACTCCAATTGTGTTATCTGGATTTTAGCTTGACCGAGTTAGGTTTGAATCATTTCTGACCAAATCTTGAGTAACAATGGGTATTTGTCAGCTTAGGAATGTCTATCTAAGAACATTCTAGATCAGCCTGCTTCTCACTTGTCACTTAGAAACTTTATCAGGAGAGAGGGTGGCCAGTTTCTTTCCTGGGATGCATTCTGCATATTGTCTTCGGAAATCCAGAAGAAAAGCCGGGATAGACCAGGGATCTGAGACATGTTGGGATGTGGCTGTGTGTAAGACTCATGATGAAGACAAATAGTTTATTATCTATTTTCTTTAGCTCCTCCATGCAATAAGTATTCCATTGAGTTCCTCAGTACTCCCAAAGCACCAAATGAATCCTTAGAAGTTCTAGATTGACTTATTGGAAACTTTCTCAGAAGGCGAGGGAGACATCTTGTGAGAAATGCCCACACTCACAGAATCAATTCAGTAGTTCTTTTCCCTCCCAACAGCATTCTTTTATTTTAAACTTTTCAAAAAAAAAAAATTGTATGTATGCTTACGCACACCTGCAGGCAAGCATGTCTGCATATATGCATGTGAGGCAGGCATGTCTGTATATGTATATGATATATATGTGTGTGTATATGTGTACATGTATGTAAAAGTATATGTATGTATATGTGTGTGTATGTGTTCATGCACCTGCACCTCCATATGTATATGTGTATGTGCTCCACCCTGGAGCTGATATGCGTGCTGGAAATCAAACTCAGACCCTCTGCCAAGAGCAGTGTGTGCTCTTAACTGCTGAAACATCTCTCCAGCCCCCAACAGCTGCCTTTGGATAAGCAGAGGGGAGGGCACTGGAGCACAGAATATCTGTTTTCTGGGCAGCTGGGAAACATGGTTGTTGCCTAGCTCAAAACATCTCAAAAAATCTGCATTGGCTACTTCATCCCTGGAGAGGGAAACAACTGTCTTAACAAGAGTAAAATTTATTTCTACATGAAGGGTATTTGGAGTACTTCATTCAACATCGGAAATAAAAATAAGCAAAACAAACATTGCCCAGGGAAAAGATGAATCACGTGGTCTGACAATCAGGATGGTTTTTTTTTTCCCTTCCTGGGTGTCAACAGACAACACGTGGGAATTTTCAGTGATTGACAGATGAAATGACTAACAAGGGATAGAAGCGAAATTGTTTGCTTACGGATGTAATGGGTCTGTTTCTGTTTGCTGAGGCTTTTGAAAGCTGGTGGCTGTTCTGGCCATGAGAGCTTCCTCACTAGGGTTGGGAGAATCAATCTTGAAACTGAGACATGCATGTACAGGAAACTTCCAAACAAAAATCCACCAATCTCTCTCCAAAGAGAACCAACATTCTGCTCACTCCTGCAAGAGAACTTGGCTTTGTACCTCAAGTGATTGAGGATGGAGCCATCAGCAAGGTGGTGAGGAGAAAGGGAAAAGAAAAGTACAGAGCCCTTAATGGCTCTGAAAAGGAGGGGGTTTTAAATACTGGCTGGAGATCTGTTGGTTGAGGATCTGAAATAAAAGCACAGTCCCCAACATACCACTTCATTCACTGCGCTGTTAACAGTATCCAACAGACCAGCCCATCTCATAAGCTGGATATGATGTCACTGATCATATTTGGCACAAGTGCCCTTTCCTTTTCCTCTCCGAAGGCAAAGTTCTGTCTCAATCAGCACAACCTTGGAAACCCAAATTTCGAGCGTAAAAGCCCAGTTCCAGTATGGCCTTACTTCTGTTCCACAGGTTTTTCAAACAGCAGACAATATCTTAGAGTTAACTACTTTACCGCCCTTCTAGACCACTTTTACTATGCTAGAATACAACTAGCAGATCTTCTGCTCTAACTCTGGGAAGAGAGTGACCCACTCCACGAGTGAAGTCACACCCTGTCATGCCTTCTTTAAAATTGGCCTTTCATTGCCCTTAGTAAAACTCTAAGAATCTGACCAATCCCCGTCTCCTATAGCAACACAAAATTGTCATTCAAACCAAGACTCTGTAGACATGAGCCCGAGAGAATGTTACAGATATGAAGGAGGGACTCTCTTTAAATATGCCAAGAAGGAGTACCTAAGCTGTAGGAATCCAGTGTCTCTACAAGGTTGAAAAGTACTTTTCTTTAACCTTAGATAGTGTTTCTGAGTCTTCACAAGTTAACATTCAGGTTCTGGCTGTAAGAACATGTCCAGGCAAACGAAACCTAGCACGGTTGCTAGAAATCAGCAAAGGGAGACCCTGGACACTTTAAGTTTCTCTGAAAATGATTGACAGATATGGGGGTAGTTGCTGTATGTATGCAGATATCGTTGCTGTTTTTATCTTTATCATACACCTTTCTGGCAATACACTGCTGTGGATGAGAGCCTGCTTCTGTTACCTGTGGCTGAATAAGGAATAGCAGTAGAGGAAAGAATTAGCTTACTTAGCTAGGTCTCACAAGGAAGATTTTTGACACCATTCCCCATGGTGAAGCCTGTTTTCAGATTTTCCATCGTCTTCTTGCCTGCTTTAAGAAGATTATAGAGCCCTTTAGGGTGGAAATGGGGAATGGAATTTGATGTTTATATAATTAGGTATGGTTATCAAACTTGGAATAGATGAAACTTTGCAAATAAATGGACGATTCATTCAAGTCTCTGAAGGACTGAGCTTTCTGACATCATCAGCAGCCTCCATGGTCCAGGGTGCACAGAGAACCAATTGGCTGCTCTGTGGATTATTTTCACAGTTATTAAAGTTGATAATGTATCACTCTCAGGTCTAATTTTGTTTCCTAGCCTAGGAGGAAAGGTCTTCCCCTTGTTCTTATTAAATCTGAAAAATAAACAAGCCCAGCAGTATCTCAACTAGCCTCAAAGCTTATTTTATGCTACAAGAACATGAAATAATTGGGCAATAAATCACAGGGGCAGTAAAGGGGAGAGTGGCTTGTTTCGTTGAATAAATTAACTCTGGCTAGGCTTGCTGAAGAGATGGTTATTGACAGGCAGGTATCTTGTCCATGACCTTAAACTTGACGAGAAACACAAATTATTCCCAAGATGTAGCAATGAAATGACCGTAAATGACTTAGAGTAATTGCCTCAAAGAAAAAGTACAGAGGTTTCAATTTCCCATCATTTGTTTTGAACGAGGGAAAAGGAAGCATATTTGAGAGATAAGCAACTTACTGTAAGAATACTGAAGGATTTAAAGGCAAACTTGTTGGTATGTGTAGGCATAATGTCTTTGTGCACTGAATAAAGCTTATCCTTGTGTCGTTCAAATGCTGATTTCTCTGCCCTCCTATCTTGTTCCAGTCTCGACATGGCACTGTAATCCTTAAGTCAAGAATCTCCATCTCAAGTTTGTGTAAACAGTTTTTTACCATTTATTGTCTGCGTTGTCAATAAATCTGGATAATGCAATGGGTGGGCAAAAGAGTGAGTAGGGCGGAAGCTCCAGCCAGCTAGGGGGAGAAGGGAAGCTCACTTCAGACTGGTCATGAGGAAGACAGGGCCTGAAAAGACACCATGGGAAGAGACATCTGAAGCAGAAAGAGCTAGAACAATATTAACTTGCAAATATCATCAGGATGGGGCTGGGAGGTAACCAGATTAGCATAGGGGTTACTATAGATCATTTCACTGCCCAGTACTGAGGGGCAACTTGATAGTGATCTTGGTTTCTCTGTATGGTTATTGGGGACTAGGAAAGGTAAAGAAATTCATATGCCAGATTAATTTACCACTCACATTTATAATTAAAATAATTCATTTTACAGGTGTGGGTATGGATATCAATTTCCTTGAAACACATGCATTTTTTTTTTTTTTGGGTGGCTTAAGGAAATGTTTTCTTTTTCTAAAGCCGACCACTCAGATGCTTGAAAAATATGAACTAGGAGCTCAGTCATCTCTGCAGCGGGTAAAAATGTTTTCTCTTTAAGAAATACAAGACTTAGTCACGAAGGTACCAGCAAGGGGCAACCTTGAAAAAAATTTTCATTGAATCTTTAAAGGTGACTCACCATGATGGGAGGTAATTACTGTTATTACTTATAATTATTATTTTTAAGTCTATGGTTTAAGGGGCTTCCAGAACTTTCTGATGCTGACAGCTCCTGTCAAAGAAACATAAAGGGGAAGAAGATGTTTTCAAGGCACCAAGGGCAGCTTCTGCAGCTTGCCTGAGGTCAAAAGTCATGAGGGAACAGAAAGTGTACCCACAATGTTGCTCCAAGATGTGTGCATTTCTTCTTTAAAAAAAAGAAATGTAGATTTAGCCATATAAGACCAAGGACAGCAAGTACAAGCAAAGACAGGGGTCCTACAAGTGCCAGGCATATTACAGAATACAGTTTTCTGACAAAGATACCAACTTGAGAACTATTGGCCTACAATACCCAATAGCCAGTGTCCACAGATGACCTTTGACTTAGCGACCAAGCTGAGCAATCTAACCCAGGCATGGCAGAGCATACTTGGTATCCCAAAACTCAGGACATCAATCCGGGTTCACCTTCCTCAGCTACATAGCAAATCTCAGGGTGGCCTGGGCTGTCCGAGTCCCTGTAAACAAACAAACAAACAAACAAGAAAACTAATGATACAACTACAACATGAAGAAGCAGATCCCAAGGCACCACATGAAATGCTGTGGGTTAGAGCTCCAGGGGTAATCAGTTGTCTTCTCCCCTACAGAGATGATCTGCTAACAGAAGAACCTATTTTTTTTTCTTTTTATTATTTTCTTTATTTACATTTCAAATGCTATCCCGAAAGTTTCCTATACCCCTCCCCCCACCTCTGCTCCCCTACCCACCCACTC
>NC_034605.1:45400482-45408284 GCF_900095145.1 Mus pahari | reverse complement strand
TAGTCTATGTCTTTTTATTGGGGAATTGAGTCCATTGATGTTAAGGGAAATTAAAGAAAAGTAATTGCTTCCTGTTATTTTTGTTGTTAAAGTTGGCATTATAGAAGAACCTAATTTTGATTAGGAGAATTACCATAATTCTCACCTAGCTTGGAAACTTTGGGCAAAATAGTGCCCAAAGGATATATTCCTCTTTGAGTATGTATTTCTTTTTTATTATTATTATTATTATTATTATTATTATTATTATTATTATCAGATAGTTTCTTTATTTACATTTCAAATGCTATCCCCTTTCCTAGTTTTTATTCCAAAAATCTCCTATCCTCTCTCCTCTCCCCTTGCTCCCCATCCTACCCACTCCCACTTCCTGGTTCTGGCATTCCACTAAACTGGGGCATAGGATCTTTGCATGACCAAGGGCCTTTCCTCCCATTGATGACCTACTAGGCCATCCTCTGCTACTTATGCAGCTAGAGAAATGAGTCCCACCATGTGTTTACTTTGATTGGTGGTTTAGTCCTAGGGAGCTCTGGGGTTACTAGTTAGTTCATATTGTTGTTCCTCCTATAGGGCTGCAAACCCCTTCAGCTCTTTGGGTTCTTTCTCTAGCTCCTTCATTGGGGACCTTGTGCTCTATCCAATGGATGGCTGTGAGCATCCACTTCTGTATTTTCCAGGCATTGGCAGAGCCTCACAAGAGACAGCTAGATCAGGCTCCTGTCAGCAAAATCTTGTTGGCATCTGCAATAGTATCTGGGTTTGGTGGTTGTTAATGGGATGAATCCCTAGGTGGGGCAGTCTCTGGATGGTCATTCCTTCAGTCTCTGCTCCACACTTTGTCTCTATAACCCCTTCCATGGGTATTTTGCTCCCCTTTCTAAGAAGGATTGAAGTATCCACATTTTGGTCTTCCTTCTCCTTGAGTTTCATGTGCTTTGCAAATTGTATCTTGGGTATTCTGAGTTTCTGGGCTAATATCCACTTATCAGTGAGTGCACATCATGTGTGTTCTTCTGTGATTATGTTACCTCACTCAAGATGATATCCTCCAGATCCATCCATTTGCCTAATAATTTCATAAATTCATTGTTATTAATAGCTGAGTAATACTCCATTGTGTAAATGTACCACATTTTCTGTATCCATATTTTTCATCCTCATTCTTGTCACTATGGTGATAATCTTACTTTTAGAACATAACTCTTTATTTGTTTCCATGGGATCGTTTTCAGTGACACAGAGGCAGGGTGAGCATCCTCGAATATTAAAGAAGCATAAAATGTAGTCAAGTTAAAAGTGAAAATTTGTAGAGATTTTGAAACTGAACACACACACACACACACACACACACACACACACACACACCCCTCTACCCCAACACAGCTGTTTAGGATGAAGCCAACAGTTCCATTGCTTATTAGCATGTTTTTTAGAAGGCAAGAGATCAATCAAGAACTTTGGTCCTAAATTACTAAAAGAACTTAGAAGCGTCTGAAACTATGTAAGACATAAACATCAAGTGATAGACTTGAGCTCTGGGATAAACATGTTTCTTGTCCTCCCTGAATATCCCTAAGAGATCTTTGAAGCAGAAGTCCTCTACCAGCATCTAGGGACATTGCAGTCTTCCTCCTTTACCCATGCCCCCTGAACTTTGTGACCTCATTTGTTTTTATTGTCAACATCTCTTGGATCTACAGTCTCCCCATCACCATAGCCACTATAAATAGTGGCTCTTAACCACCTCTCCTTCAGATGACCAAACTCACACCTAGTCTATCTTTTTGTTGCCTTCTTAGAAGTGCATTCTGGAGCTAACACAATTTCACTAAATGTATTCAGTCCTGCTCCAAGAAGCACAGTCTTTCCCCATTCCTTGTCACATGAGAGCAGAGGACCAGGCTATGAGTTGCTTTCTTGCTGTCTTCTCAAAGTTTGCTTCTCTCTCTCTGGTCTATGGTGCCTTTCAAGGCAAATTGCTTCAGCGGCCTCACTTGTGAAAATCTTGTCCATTAATAAGGGATAGCATTTTCATTAATTAAATCTTTATATATACTCATTTGACTCCACACAACTAATGACCTGCAGTGCCATCTCCACAAACTACGAATCATTCTCTTTCAATATCTCCAAAATTCCAAACTCTCCATCCATTCTTCAATTTTAGTAAAATGTTTTCCCCCTATTTTTTTGCATTGTCATTGCCAGGGTTTCTAACTTTCATGGCCTTATTGAAAGTATCTAAATCACTGTTGTTATTTCATGGTAATTTCTTCTCTGAGGCAAGAAAAATTCTGTGTGGAAGAAGTTTGGCAAGTGCCTGCCAGTTTAACTCATGGAAGTTAACAATCTGGGGAAAGCTCATTATTTGCATAATACAATACAGGGCAGTATGAATTGAAAGCTTGCTTTGTTAGATAGAGCCCTAAAGCCCAGGCTTCCAAGACATAGAGAATGGGTGAAACTGGCCTATGCAGCAACATTGAATTCCAATCTTTAGGATTTCCATTTTCCTGAAAGGTTAACAAAGTTCATAGTTATTCTACTAGTGGGAAGGGCATTGGTGTTGTAAAGTACTGAAAGTATTCATGTTGAAGTCTTGCTTAGCTTGTTGACTTCATTGACAAACATTTTCTCCCTAGATGGAGCAAAGGCAACAATGGGACAAAAAAAAATCACACATGTCAATGAGGGGTGGGAGTGGGGACGTAGATGGAAGCCTCCTCCTCAAGGCCAGAGGCAGAGGAAATATTTTCCTTATATACCAAGAATTGCCTGCCACAATATAGTTCATAATAACCACGACTGTTTTTTTATGGCTGGACATATTCATTCTTTCTCCAACATCAAGTCAAATAGCCTTGTTGACTTTTATGGCCTAGACTCATATTAGTTAATACATAGCACTATTGCTCCAAGGTACTGCCTCGTGTATGAGATAGTTGCTTTACTGCACTTTTTTTTTTTCTGTCTACCTTAAGGCCTGCTTGGCATTTCCTTCCCTTTAGCTTGGCTTTGAACTGGTTCTGCTCTTCCTGTTTTAGCCCATTGCATCTACATCAGCAGCAGGAGGAAAATCAGTGCCATGTGGTCCTGGAGCCTTCCTTGATCTCTCTTGTCTAGAGTGGAAACGTTATGTTCCGATAGGTCTCTCTCTCTCTCTTATGTGTTCTTCTTCTCAGACTGATCACCCTTGCCCTGAGCACATAGCCCTTGCCTGCCTCTTGCATATCAGAAATCACTCCCTCAAAAAAGCCACAAAGACCCTGAAGAAGGAGGACACCTGCTCCTTGTTTTTAATATCAATCTTTCCTTCATCAGAGAAACATCTTTCTGTGGACAGATTTTATTAAACTAAGGGAAGAAGTTCATGATTGCTGTGATGGTTTGAATATGGTTGGCCCAGGGAGTAGCACTATTAGGAGGTGTGGCCCTGTTGGAGGAAGAGTGTCATTGTGTGCATGGGCTTTAAGATCTTCATCCTAGCTCCCTGGAAGGTAGTATTCTGCCTACAGCCTTGAAATGAAGATGTAGAGCTCTCAGCTCCTCCTGCACCATGTCTGCCTGGATGCTGCCATGTTCCCACCTTGATGATAATGGACTGAACCTCTGAACCTGTAAGCCAGCCTCAATTAAATGCTGTCCTTATACGGATTGCCTTGGTCATGGTGTCTGTTCACAGATGTAAAACCCTAAGACAGTTGCTTCAAAGGACCCACAGCCCAAGGTTGTGTGAAAGGTTCAGAAAGATTTAGGAGGCTAACTGTTCATACAAAATTGAACAGGAGAGATCTGAGTGTGGAAAGGAAACCCAAATGTGTGAAGGAGGCCTCCTCTTTGTGAAAACTGTCTTCTTTCTGTTCCTATGACCGTGTCTTGCATGGAAGACAGAGCCCCTGCTTATGTGCCTTATGTGTTTGGTCTTCTGTTGCTGCATTCCTTTGATGGGGTTGCCATAGCAATCTTCCCTAACTGGAGGGCTTGACCAGAAACTTCCCTACAGCTTTGGAAGCTACTGCTGGGGACAACATTTGAGGCAGGACCTGTCCCCACTCTCCTTCCCCACCTCCATCAATTCCTCTCTTCTCTCCACCCCCACCCCTTCCATTTCTCTCCTTGGCTAGTAGATGTTCATCTTCTCCCAGTGCCTTTTATAGCTCCTTCCCTCTGTGAGAACACCATTCTGGACACACTCTACAGGACTCCCTTCATGGTGTCATTTCAACCTAAGTACTTCTATAGAGCCTGCCTCCAGATAAATCCAGGTGCTGAGGATTAAGGCTTTATTGCATAAATTGGACCCAAAGTTCTACACATAACCATTATTTCCTTCCCTTTGAGCTGTAGTGAAGACTTTTCTGGATCTCCTAAAATAAATGTGAACTATCTATATTGTACACCTAGTCAATGCTATGTCAAGAGTTATTTTTTTAAACAGCTTTTAGCTGTTATTTTTCTTTAGCTAACTTCTCTTAGAAAGGAAATAGATTCTTCATATTCTAACAGAAAAAGAATTACTGTTACAGTTTCCAAAGTCTCCATGATGTATTACTATACTGTTTCCAAAGTGTCTCTGACATTTTATTATTTACTGAGATGTCAGTGGTGGCGGATAGGGATTGACCCCCATCTTCTCATACAACCTAAGCCTGTTGAGTTGTACCCCAGCTCCTTTTGTCTCTCTTACCACTGTATGTCCCATCAGAGACCATTCCCAATAGTACCAAGTTGATTTTATGAGTGTTAAAGAGTTGCCAAGGCAGTTATTAGAGAAATGTCTGTAGAACCGTCCCCCACCCAAGGAAAGAGAGCCATTGTGAGCAATATATGGATTAAATCATGAAGTGCTCTAAAGACAGCTATTCATCCTGGGGAGTTTTTATCTAAGGGACACTACAAGCAAGCATTCACCAAAGGAAAGAGGGTGACCTGTGTGTCAGGACATGGCTTTCAGAGAAGAGAACTGTGGACTTTCTCTTCTTATCTTATGATGCCAGAGGGCCTTGTCTGACTGATAACCTTTATTGTCCGTGGTAGCTTAGGGCAAAGATGCATCCTATTCTATTCAGCAGGTTACTGTGCTGGTTAAGCACCACAAGAGAGAAGCCCAGGTGCTGACCACTGATCAAAATGTTGTCAGATTGTCTGGTGAGAAAGAGCCAAAGTGACATAGGCTGGGGTGGTGTGGGTCCACACGGGGACCAGCTCAGACTCAGGTTGAGTCTGTACCCATTCGTTCAACCAATGGTGATTACTAAATAGCATGCTTCAATTCTTTGCCTACAGCATAGTATTTATTTTTGTGTTTGCCAAGACCTCACTTCATTCTGATCTGAAACAATATAGAAGTTTTTCATGTTTGAGGAAGTTCTATCAAACACCTATATGGAGAGTATTTTTAATATACCAGGCATTTTTAAACAGGACACACATACTAACTCAGCCAAAAGAGGAATCATATACCATTAAAAACAATTATTCTTTACAATAGGAGAAACTGAGGCCAGCATGGGTAAAATAAACTCCCCATGATCACTGCCATATTACTACCAGTACATTGTCAAGCTGAGCTACTACACGTTAGCTGCAGAGGCCATACTCTTATTCTTTGTGGGTTGGAATCATCTTTACAAAATCTCATGTGACTTGATACCAGGACATAATTTTGTTTTCGTTTTCATTTATTTACTTATAGTAACAGATTAGAAGAGATCTGCAAGGGTTATCTTTCATTAGATATATTTACACATTCAAGGATATTTACACAGATCAATATTAACTTCACCATGGATTAAAGACATTATTTAAGCATTTGCAATGCCAAGATATCAAGGGATACATTTATTTCAATAAAGATATAGAAAAATGAAAGAGACTAAATCCAGATTAACTTCAACAGCTCAGTGTGTAAAGTTTTATCAAATTTTAGAAATTGGAAAAATAGCTCACGGAAGCTTTCAGTATCTAAGTAAATTCCATATATCTGGGTATCTTGCTTAGCACTCCCTGTCAGTGTGGCTCAGCCTAGAGTCCTCTGAGAGAAAAGCGCCAGCTGAAGGATGGCCTAGATCAGATTGGCCTATGGCCATGTTTGCAGGGGATTGTCATGATAGTTCATTGATATAGGAGGCCCCAGATTTCTCTGAGCATCATTATCCCTAGGCAGATATTCAGAACAGTGCAAGAAAGCTAGCTTAACATACGTCTGTCTGCCACTCAGCCAGTAGCAGCATCCTCCATGGTTCCTGCTGTATTTCTCTGGCAGTGAACCAACCTCCCTGACCCGTGGTAACATACTGTATGGGATAGTAGGCAGGTTTGCTGCTAGACTCCTCCCTTGAGTTCCTGCCTTGATTCCCCTCAGTGATAGACTGTGGCCTGGAGTTGTAAGTCAAGGAAACCTCACCCTCCTCTAAATTGCTTTTGGTCAGAGGGGTTGTCACAGCAACAGAGATCGTACTAGAATCAGAGGTTTGTAGAATTATTCAATTCTGGAGAAGACTTTGTAAATAATGATCAAGAAAACCGAAAGAGAAAATAAGAGCATGCATTTCAGCAATAAAGTATTTCGAGCTGTAACACACAAACACACACACACACACACACACACACACACACACACAAATGCACACGTGTACACACAGTCATGGGTACACATACACACACATGCACATATGCACACAGGCATGAATACACACACACACACATGAATGCATACACACACACAGTAGTTACTATTTAGTGATATAAATCTCTGCATTGGACCAGTACTTAGAAGAGGACCCAACTGCCCAGTGCTGCATTTTCTGTCATAAACTCTTGCCAGACAATGGGGTCTCACAATGGCCCGACACCCAACTCAACTTCTTTGCCAGTAAAGGAGGGTGACTTACAATCCGTTGGATCCTTAACTTAAACTGCTCTCTCTCCTTTCAAAACCAACTCTTTAGAAGGACAATTTTACCTGTCTCCATTCCTATTTTTTTTTTTACAATAAAATGTATTTTTGCAAAGGTCTCCTTCAACAGGCTTTTCCTATGGTTACTAACTTTATTAATAGCCAAATTCAAATGGGAATTTGTGCTTTAGAAAAAGAGGCACTGAAGAGGTGAATACCAGAGGGTCATGAGTTCAAGTACAACCTGGGATATAAGATAAAAGCTCTCTTCCCAAAAATCCAAGCAGATAAACAGAAAGAGTGACATCACTTGGTTTTGTTACCATTATCTTTCTACATTAGAATTCATAAAATGCTAACTAGTGACAGAATCAGCATGTCATATGAATTAAGATTATACGTTTCAAAGTCAAATTCATGTTACAATGTTGCTTGGGCTCATTTGTCGCATTCAGTCTATGTAATTTGACATAAACATTGCATCCTTACTTTCTCACTGATGCAACGAAAGCACCTTGAGGATGGAAGGATTTGTTTTCACTTGTGATTTGAAGGAACAGTCTATCGTGGTGGGAAGGCAGGGCAGTGTGGATGTTAGGAGGCCATTGCTCACATTGTATATATAGCTGACAAGCAGAGAGATGCATCTGACACTTCCCACACTTTCCTCTTATATTTCCCTCTGGGACCCCAGTGTATGGGATGGTGGTACCCACATGCAGAATTAGTCTTCCTCTCCCAGTTGAATCTCTGATATCCCTACAGACAGTCCAAAAGCTAGATCTCCTCAGTGATTCTAAGCCACGGCAACATGACAAGAAAGAGCAACTGTCATTCATCAAGAGAACATGTATGCTTTAGCCTCAGTGATTCCAAGCCCCAGCAACATGACAAGAAAGAG
>NC_034605.1:45374784-45400237 GCF_900095145.1 Mus pahari | reverse complement strand
CATTCATCAAGAGAACATGTATGCTTTAGCCTCAGTGATTCCAAGCCCCAGCAACATGACAAGAAAGAGCAACTGACATTCATCAAGAGAATATGTATGCTTTAGAAGAGAAGTTCTAGAGATCCCATGCTCTGTGTATTTGATGAGTAGACTTCCTTTATTTGAAATTATATTTACATGTATGTTTTTTATAACAAATCGCTTTTGAATATAGATGTGGAGATTCCCTCTGTGTCAAAGAATGGGTATGCTTCTTGTTCCCCATGGGGGAGTCTCTTTCCCTAAGCTCATGGTTCATTTTATGCAGTAAAGCCTATTGTTAATGATGACTCTCTTTGCATCACACTTGTGGGACCAGCCATATAGATGTTAATACCTACATAGGGCTATGGTATGGGAGCCAGATTCTCTGTTCTGTTGGGCCATGATTCCTGCCAACTCATGAAACTGTGGCATACTCATTCCTCGACTTATTCATAGAGTAAAACTTTAAGCCATTCTTCATTATTCTCCTAATTTAACTGCATTAATTACTAGTGTGTCTGTATATGACCTATGTTCGAGAGTGGGCCTGACCTGCCAGCACACATGTGTGAAGTTAGAGGAAAATTCTCAGAAGTCTGTTCTTTCCTGCCATGGTGTGCTCCAGGTATCCAAGTTAGATCTTTGAGCTTGTAAAACAAGTGCTTTGGGCACAGAGCCTTTGGCCAGCTCTCTTTACCCGGTGGTTTTGGAACATGGGATATGTTATAGTTTCATTTGAACAGATGCACATTGTGAAGAAACAAGCATGACATATTTCTTTGGAGGTCTCATTTACCAACAAACAGCACTCTTTTCTTTCAAATCATAGATCAAAGAGTGAACAGGATCATTTAGCCACTGAGTTTTCATCCCCAAAGCTCATTAAAGCAATATTCCCTAAAATAGGGGTCTACATGACCCAAGAAAGTTCTTGGTTGTGTAATGTCTTTAATCTCATGACATATTTATCAAAGCATGTGATAGTGCTGCACAAGGTTCTCAAGGATGTGCCAACTCCAGTGAGAAGAAGGCCAGGCACCAGGATTTTCCCAGGTTTCAGGTCACTGTACTACAGTAATAAGCTTGATTGGTTAGGATGTCAGGTAGTAGAAGAGAAAAGAAGAAAAACTGTGGAGGTCATTGTGCTTATCTCGACAGGAGAGCTCTCCCCTCACTTGGCAATCTCTTGAGAGTAAGGGCAAATTCTTCTCCACAGCTGTTGCTCATCAACACTGGCAAGTCTTAACCAAGTCTCCCCTTCCCAACCTGCCTGGTTCACTCTTCAGTTCCCCATGCAACCTTTACCATACTTGGTTAGTGAAAGAGAGTGGCCATAATCAGCAGTGTATGCAATCATGTGGAAATTTCAGGAAAAGCAATAGCCCACTCAACCGATATTACCTACAGCTACTAGAATGCTCCCTTTTGATCACATTCTCTTTCACCCTGGGGCTTAAAACCCTCTGAAGTCACTTTAGTAACTTAAACCTCCTAAGGAGGACAAAGAGAAGAGATGGAAAAAATAATGCTCTCATTACCCATCTTACTTGTTCAGGGCTAACCCAGATTCGGAGCCTCTCCTCTCTCCTCCACCCAGCCTACTCCTTGTGTGACTAGCAGTGTCCTGAAAACGTCTGCCCCACCAGCACTCGCTTCAAACAAGTTGGAGAGATTTCAACAGTCGGCTCAGGGGCATGATCTCCAACATGTGGGTGCAAAGAAACCAACACTGAGTAATGAGCTGAAATTTACTGGCTCACTGCACCAGAGTTGCATAACCTGGACCTCGCCCTGCCACCCCAAGTCTCTCCCAGTTATTTCTGGAATCCCACCCCCCCCCCACACACACACACCTTGATGGGTTTCATCTTTGGGATCTGGATTCCTGCTTGCTGGTTCCACAGGATATCCTATACTGCCTGTACCTGTGGGCACTCACCAATTCACTGAGCCCAACTGCCCCACTGCATACCTGCAGGTACCCAGCCATGCTGGGTAAGCCCTATTTGTCAGTGTAGATAGTGTTCCTTTTTCCACACCTAGTATGGCTCTCTACTCTCACTAAGGCTTCAAAGAAGCTGTGCATCTGTCCATCTCTCAGGGTCCTCTTTTTCTCTTTTTGTCTTTACTTTTCTTGACAGAGCTGATCTGTTCTTAGTCCATGGGCTAGGTTGGGAGATAAGCACATGGTACCTGCTGTATGTAACTCCAGGTTGGGAGGCAGGAGGTATCTGGTACCTCCTGTAACTCTAAAAATTTCTGAGCAACTTCTTTCTTAAAGGTCCTTCATTGCCCCGCAGATTGGCATGCACAGAGACCCGGAGGCTACTCACCCACCACATTTTCATTGCTGTCATGCCAATCACGTAAGATCAGTCTTCTTGAAACCCAAGAGTGCACCTTATTTTCTGACTTTTGTCACAACCAGAGCTGAGACATCACACAGCTTATGAGAACAAGGAGATAAACAGCTGTTGACTCATGGTGTATATTAACTCATGCCTTCTATGCTGCAGATGGGAAGTGCGGATTGCCCTAGCGTCTGACGGGCCTGTGGCAACATTGAACAAATGGGGGCATCTGTGCGTCATTTAACAACTTCTAGAGAAGAGAATGAACTTGTGTTCATCAAGATTTCACCACAAACCTCCTAGCCAGTAGAATAGGGACCGTGCTGCTTCTTGGTTTAGAAAATCCTAACCGGTATTTGTCCCTAAACCCAAGTCATCTGACTCATGGATTCCCAATACCAGGTAAGCCATCCTGGTATTGAGCTGCCTGTCTAATCATGCTTGGGCAAGCACTTCATCTTTGTCAAACACTTGTTTCCAATGGCTCTTCAACAATGCGCTTAGACCGAAGGGGAACTTAGGGTAGAGGGTACCTTGGCTTCAGCTATTTCAGGCCTCCTGAAGTCAGTTGGCATCGGATGAGTCAGGGGTTGCTATGACAACAGCAAAACTACTTTTTCCAGCTCATCTGCTCCATGTCAGGCTGGAGAGAGGCGGTCCAGGACATGCAGCTTGGAGAACAGACCTATCTTGTTTCCTTCATGTTAAAAAAATTTTCTCATCATTCCAAGGAAAGGAGAAATCTTGAGAGGAAACTGAAGGAGCTCAGCCAGGGAATCCCTTGGAAACAGAAGTGACAAAGGGCCCAACATTCCGAGATGCTGAGTCTACTGGTGAGTTTTTCTTGTCAACTTGACACAAAGTAGAGTCCCCTGGGAAAGGGGAACTTTAATTGGGAGTTTTCCTCTACCACAAGGCCTGTGGCATGTTTATGGGCCATTTTCTTTTCTTGCTGATTGACGCAGGAGGGATGTGGGTGATGTCCTCTGGACAGATGGTCCTGGGTTGTGCAAGAACACTGGTGAGCATGAGCTGGTGAGCACCAATACCCCATGGATTCTCCTGTATCTCCTGCTTGAGTTCCTGCTTTACTTCCCTCAGTGATGGAATGGGAGTGGGAGAGGAACCCTGGCCCTCCCCCAGTAGCTCTTGATCCATGTGTGATCACTGCCACACGAAGCAAACTAGGGGATGGGACTTTTGGGAACACGTGTTTATTTATGAGTTCATAGGAATAAAGCAGTGCGGGTGTGAATGGCTTGGCATAGGGCAGTTCACACTGTTAAGACAGGACTCTGTCTTAGGTATGCGCAATAGAGAAGATTAGGACAAGGTCCGAAGAAGGCACATCTTGAGTTCCCGTCAGAATAGGTCACCAGGAAGCGTGATTTCCTGATAGTCATGTGAAGAATGTCACAAAATACAAGCGAAGCTAAAAGGATTAGCAGGACTTATCTCTTCCCCTCCCTTGGTTTCACCTCCCATGGTGCATAAAAAAGGATGGGTCAGCTCTAAGAATCTTATCTGTTTTTAAGAATCTTTAAGAACATGTTATATGGAAGTGCAGAGCACTCGGCTGTAGGAACAGCCATCTCCAAGCATTTTACAAACTTAGGACAAATTCTTTTTTGTTAAGTGTCATGTTAAACACAATGCATCCTGCTAGACAGCATGCGTGACCGGAAGTCAGTGCCCACTTATTGAAGGGCCATTGCTTCTCCTTCAGCTTCCATTCCTTGGTCATGCCAACAAGGTCAGCAGGTCCTTTCCCCACTGAGCAGGCACACAAGCCACCTCTTTGCAAAGTCAAGGCTTCTGTGTGTCACTTTCCTCTTTGCTGTGACAGAAATACTCAAGCAAAGCATCCTAGGAAAGGCACTACTGGGCTCACTCTGAGGGTACAGTTGATCGAGGCAGGGAAATTATGGCCGCGGACACGGAAGCTTGCTCCTCGCATCCACAGTCAGAAAGCAGTGAGAGCTGCGTGCCTGCCGAAGCCCACTTTCTTCGGTTTATGTAGCAGGAAAGCACAGCCCATGAGATGTAACAGCTTACTTTCGGGGTGGAGCTTTCCTCATCACCTCACTTAAATGTTCCTGGAAATGCGTTCACAGACACACCCAGATGAGTGTTTCCTCGGCGATTCTAAATCCATCCAAATTGACCAAGATGGCGGCAGATTCTGATGGATTTCAAAAAGCACAGCCCCTGAAGGAGAGGTTGGCGGCTGCTGTCTCAGCTCTCCTCTTGGCCTATCTGTTCTCTGGTTTGATATGTGACACCATTCCTACTTCCCCCAGCCAATGGAAGCAAGCAGCCTAATCTGAGCGATTAGTGATTCCTCCAATCAACATCAAGCTACAGAACGCATGCAACCCATCGGGTGTCATTTCCAACACTGAGGATGCGATCTTGGGCAGCGACAGATGAGAGCTTTGATCTTTGAGGGGCTTTTTCTTGATCCGTAAATCAAGTGTTGTGGGGTGGTATGTGCTGCCAGAAATATAGCCAGTCTGGAAGAGACAGGATACTGGGGAAATCAAGCTTTTAATACTTAGGGGAGGGCTCCACTGACAGGGTATCTAATAAACCATGATTTTCTAAAGATGGACAACCAAAGTGTACATCTGGGAAAACACCAAGGCAGAGGGAAGAGATGGAGCAAAGGAATGAGGCAGGAGGGAGCCTGGCTGGCTCAGAAACATTTGGAGGCTTTGAGGGAAGGTCAGGGGAGGAGTGACTTGGGGCAAGAAGTGGGAAAGACATCCTATGGGATAGAGCCTACAGAGCATGGTCTGGGCTTTAACAGCAAGGGCTCCCAGCAAGTGGGGCATGGATTCTGCTAAGGTGACCTGGTAATACTGTGTGTATGGAACTCCGTTGTGCATTCTGCTTGTACCCTCAGGCTTTGCCCTCACAGAGGCTTAGCAGTCAGGTGGCAGTACTGGACACCCCCACAATTCTCACGAGCCTCAAATTTAGCAACTCCTCCCACACGGGTCAACTCTAGTACAGAAGAGGGCTACTTTGCGGTTTTCCATGTCTCAGAGGGCTTGTGGTTGGCTGGACATCATCTTGAGAGGGAACCTACTGTCTACAACTGAGATCTCCTGCCCCACCTCAACCCCAAACAAAAAGCAAAGACAGTTCATGAAGCCTGGAGTCAATAGGCAGCCACCACGTGCCACTTGGGAGGCAGACATTCTTGAGAGGATATGCTAGGACTCTCGGATGGGGTCCATGATCATTGCCTTTCTCTCTTTACTGAGTCATAGGCACAGTGGAGACCCACGGGCCCAGCCCAAAGTACGGCTTAAACTCCATGGCAAGTTTTCACTGCATTGGGAACATTGAAGCTTGTGAGTCCAGTGGATACTCTCCACAGCCTATTCCCACCCTCAAAATGTTCAATACTGAGGCGAGTTCTCCTGAAAAGTTTCAGTGCCCTAATTAGCTCTCCTACATCCCAGCAGACTTGGGAAATACCTCTTGGTTTAGGTAGTCACCCCAAAATGGATAAACTGGGGAGTCCCTGGATAGCAGGAAGATCAGTCTGGACATAGGTTGTCAAGCTAGAAGTCGCCAGAGATGCATCCTAGTATGGAAAAAAAGGGCTATACCTAAAGTGGTCTCAGTGCTGATGAACAACTGACTCCCCAGTCTCTCCAGCGTCAGAATCAGGATGAAATAAGAGTCTCCAGCTTTAGCGGACCACCTCTTCCTCCTGGCAGGCTCCAGTGTCAGAGTCGGCAGAAGTCGCTGCTCCAAAATCCTTTTCTGTTTTGGGCTTAAAAATAAGTATTTTACCTTCTTTTCCTCTCCTCCTCCTCCTCCTCCTCCTCCTCCTCCTCCTCCTTCCTCCCTCCCTCCCTCCCCTGTAGAGAATTTACTATATTCTCTATTTACTCCATGAACCATTGATTTTACCGTATTTGTAAAGTCAGCTTATAGGTTTCTATTCCTCTTCTTAGGTTTATTCAATGTTCCTTGTACACTTTCCTTTTCTTTATTGTATACCTTTAAACATCTTTTAGTCTATTCTAGTTTGAGTTCTGATATAACACTCAAATTTCAAGCAGCTTAGGGGAGGGCCGTGGTTTTTGCTCTTTTCTTTTGTTTTGTTTTTAGCCTACACCTTCCAGGCCTTGGCCATTCGATGGAGGCAGGAAGCTGAAGGCAGGAATCATTGGAGGAACATGCCTGCCATTTCATACTCTAGCTCACCCATGGGCTCTTGCCTAGCTAGTATCCCGATTAGGGTTTCCATTGCTGTGATAAACACCACAACCAAAAGCAACTTGGACAGGAAAGGGTTTACTGCAGTAAATCTCAGTGCCCTCCTTAGCTCCCCCACAGATCCAAACACAGTTCTCAGGTCCCAGTATCACTGTGGAAAGTCCTGGCAGGAACTTAAATCTAGTACCCAGAGGCAGGAGCTGATGCAGAGGCCGTGGAGGGATGCTGCTCACTGGCTTGCTCCCCATGGCTCGCTCAGCCTGCTCGCCTATAGCAACCAGGACATCAGCCCAGGAGAGGTACTGGCCCTGGTTCTTCCCACCTCAAAAACAATGCTTCCCAGGCTTGCCTACAGGCCAATCTGCTGGGAAACATTTTCTCAATTAAGGGCCTCAATTCCCAAACAACCCTAGTGTTTATGTCAAGTTGACATAAAATTCGTCAGCAGAGCTAGCTTTCTTGCATAGCCCAGAACAACCTATGGAGGGATGGCACTGCCTATCTGGCTCTCCTACTGGGCAATCTGGTATAGGAAATTTTCTGATTGACATTTTCTTCTTGGAGGACTTTAGACCCTGTGAAATTGGCAATTAAGTTTAACAGGTTCTCCCCTCTTCTTAACATCAGTCTCTTGTCTCTGTGACATTTCTTCCTGACTAGATTCTTCTTTCACTCCATCCCTTCTTGCCTTCCTCACCCAGCCTTAAAAATATATATATATATTGAATGTATAAGTGCTCTGTTGCACATATACTTGCAGGCCAGAAGAGGGTAGCAGATCCTCTTACAGATGGTTGTGAGCCACCATGGGGTTGCTGGGAATTGAATTCAGGGCCTCTGAAAGAGCAGCCAGTGCTCTTAACCTCTGAGCCAGCTCTCAAGCCCCATTGCCTCTCCTTTTTTATTTCATTCAATTGTCACTTTCACTTTAAGTAATTCTTAACTGCAGGGAATTTTGTTGTTGTTGTTTGTTTGTTTGTTTTGCCATTTTATTGTCTTTGGTCATTTAAGGCATAGTAATTGCCTTTAATTGATTTACAGTATGTTTCCCTAACTGGTTCTGTTTGCTGTTGTGGCTGTTACATTGGTTTATTTTCCCTTTTCTGAGTGATAGTGGGGTGAGACCTGACCCCCACTCCGAAAGCATTGTTCACTAAAACACTCCCAAATAAGTCAGAAGAAACATCCAACCCAACAGATACACAAATCACATCACAGAGCAGACTCACAGTGCAGAGAAAAAAACCGACATATCAGAGGCTTGGTGAAGCGCAGTGGGTTGTGACTGAGGAGCTGTGTGTGCCCCTTGGTTCCAGTCCCCTCAGTGCTCTCCCTGAGCTAGCCTCCCTCACCCCTCGGCACCATGCCCACTACTGTCACCTTTAAGGGTGCGGACCCCAACAACAGGAACAACTTTCAAGTTTTGCAGCCTCCAGGTGGTGGGCCCAATTTATTATTAGGCTTTGATGAACCAACAGAACAGGTTGTGGGGAAGAATAAATAGCCTCTACCATATCTGAGACACCTGAAGAAAGTCCCCCGTCTTGGGCCATGTCAGTAGGCGCCAAGCCTAGTGAAGACAGAGAAGGTTGGAGTTGCCTGGAACGCAGAGAATTAACTCCTCTGAAACAAGCTCTATAGACTTCTGAGGCCTCAAGGGAGACAGTGAGATGCATGAAAATGTGGACACAGATTTCCAAGGTAACCTGGGGGAAATGGAAGAGAAGCCTGTGCCCACTGCTTCTTTGCCCCGGCCAGTGGTCCTGGCCCCAGCTCCATCCAGGAGAAACCCTTCTGGTGGCATGTCCAGCCTGGTCTAGAGCAACCTTCTTCTGTTGAATGCTGGCCTTCTGTCTATATGTTCGTTTGCTTGTTTTGTTTTTCTTTCTTTCATGCTTGTGAAATGTGCAACATGAGCCTAATTATACTTTAAAAGAGAAACAGAAGGAAGAAAGGGAAGGAGGGAGGGAGGGAGGGAGGAAGGAAGAGAGGGGGAAAGAAAAGGAAAGGAAAGGAAAGGAAAGGAAAGGAAAGGAAAGGAAAGGAAAGGAAAGGAAAGGAAAGGAAAGGAAAGGAAAAAGAAGGAAAAAGAAGGAAATTATCCATGATGAAGAAGGGCATCGTGACTCATCCAACAGCGTGTAGATCCCTAACTGCTGAGTCTGAAGACGCTGAAATGAATAAAGTACTATATGAAGAATTTAAACATTATTTATAAGATTACAGCTGGCAAGATGGCTCAATGGATAAAGATACTTGTTAAGAAGTCAAAAAATGAAATAGAATAAAAAGTAAACAAATAGCCAATGACCTTTTTACTCTAGTTGGGAGGAAAAAGTAGGGCGTTTGCTGCGATCTATAGACACACATAAGGACTTTCTCAATACGACTGTGCTAGCTCAGGAAACAACAACCATTCACAAATGGGATCTCATGGGAACATTTTTGTTTCTGTACATCAAAGGAAAGCAAGGTGCCAATAAAAAGGCAGCACACGGAAGATGGGAAAATCTCTACCAGGTCTCCTAACAGGATATTAGTGTATAAAACGAAACTAAACAAACCACCCCAAACCACTAAATGTCTTCAGACTCTTCACATCTGGCTGTAAACTTATGCAAGCACAATGAGGATCAGTGTGGAGGTCCTTTAAAAACTGAAAATAGACCTGCCATGTGACTCAGACATATCACTTCTGGGAATTTATCCACAGGTCTCCAAGTCTGCCTATCACAGAGACACCTTCACACTCATCTGAAATATACACAGCTTTAATTTACCAGTTTAGCAATTAAGTAAGAACACTTGTTGACTTATTGACAGAGACTCTGCAAACAAGAGAAATACAGGTAAAACCTGATAAAAGTGTACATAGGTATTAAAGTTTTTCAAGGTGAAACTATAGCTCATTCACATCATGAAAAACCAATTTCACTGATGACAACCAAAAGTAGGAATTAAAGTATTTTTCCCTACTATTGTTAGCATTTTTTTAGATATGTCTGGAAAAGTACTGATAAAGATACCCAGAAGAATGAACCATTTTACTCATTTTGTTGTTGATAATTATATAGGCTAATAGGACATAGAGTTCTGTCTATAATTCATCATTGTTGGAGGACTTTGCTTTTAGAATAAATGGAATTCTAAGTGACTGTTTTAGTTCACAAGCTGTTGCTGGAAAAATCAGTGCTGTGCACTAACATATACACAGAGCTCGACCAATAACTCACCGAATGAGAAGTTGAATCCAATTGAAACATAAATAAATAAGAGATGAGGTTATTTTACTTAAGAAGAATTTACAGTGCCTTATGAGACACACTCAGAAGATGAGGAATAGTTTTTTAGGAAAGTTGCCCATCAGAATAATGACAATTCACATAAAACTGGAGCTAAAGCCCTTTCTTTTAACTTGGAATGAGGCAACTTATTTTAAATAAATGCAATTCCTATTGTATTAGTCAGGGTTCTCTAGAGTCACAGAACTTGCAGATAGTCTCTATATAGTAAAGGAATTTATTGATGACTTACAGTCTGCAGTCCAAATCCCAACAATGGTTCATAGTAGCTGTGAATGGAAGTCCAAGGATCTAGCAGTTGCTGAGTCCCACACCGCAAGAAGGCGAAAGAGCGAGAGCCAGACTCCCTTCTTCCAATGTGCTTATATGGTCCCCAGCAGAAGGTGTAGCCCAGATTAAAGGTGTGTGCCACCACACCTTTAATCCCAGATGACCTTGGACTCGGAGATCTCCCTGTCTTAATCTTCTGGATTCAATCACCACTGTGTCTCAAGATCTCCATACCAAGATCCAGATCAGAAACTTCTATCTCCCAGTCTCCAGATTAGGTTCACTGGTGAGCCTTCCAATTCTGGATTGTAGTTCATTTCAAATATAGTCAAGTTGACAACCAGGAATAGCCACTACACCTATCTAGAAGCTGATATTTGTAGAAGACCTGAAGGAAATAAAATAATCAAATAGATATTAGGGAGAGACCTTCAAGAAAGGGACAGCTCGAGCCAATTTCCTGAAGCAGAGTATGTCTGGGCTCCAGCAATGAAACAAAGGACAGTATGGCTGCAGAGGTAGGGGGTAGTGGCAGAAGCTACAGACAGAGGACCAAGGGCTATATGACAATAGACATGGTAGGGTATTTCAAGACTATCCTTTCTTTTCTCTGCAATGGAGAGACATCACTAGCTATTCAGATGTAAATATCCCCCCAGAAAACTGAAAACACTTTAGGTTCCCTACAGGGATCAAGGGCAGAATCTGAGTAGCCATAGCAGTGATGTAGGTGAGGAATGATGGGTTGCAAACCAGAGTAGTCACAGCAGAGGAGGGAGGCGTTGCCTGATGCTGATGTATTTTAAACATGGGATTTCCTAAGGGATGGAAAAGCCACATGATCTGAAGGTTTTGGCTTTGACCAAATGGAAACACAAATTATCATCAACTGCACTGCAGAAAAACAGACTTCTGTGAATATTGGGGTACCAGAATTTTACTTATAACTGGATATGGTACCAGCCTATAATCCATCACTCAGAAAGTAGGGTGAAGAATCACAAATCCAAGGTCATCTTTAGCTACATGTGAAATTCAAGGCTAACCTTTGCTACCCAGAAATCTTTTCTTACTCAAAACAAAAAAAGGAAGAAGATAGAAAGGAAAATGGAAACATAAATTTTAATTGGACACACATTGATCTTTGGGTGCCAAGAGATGTCCAAGACGCAACTGGCTGTATGAAGTTTGGAACATGTGTCGAATTGATCTGTACAGTTACAGTTGTTAGCTTATGAGTGCCATTTGAATCTATAGCTTTATTTTTTTTAGATTTATTTATTTATTATATGTAAGTACACTGTAGCTGTCTTCAGACACTCCAGAAGAGGGTGACAGATTTTGTTAAGGATGGTTGTGAGTCACCATGTGGCTAGAAACCCTCTCTACCATGTGGTTGCTGGGATTTGAACTCTGCACCTTTGGAAGAGCAGCTGGGTGCTCTTACCCACTGAGCCATCTCACCAGCCCCATAGCTTTAGGAAAGAAGGGTTAGAGAGGGTGTTCTAGTTTCATCTCTGCTCCTGTGACAAACATTCTAACAAAAATGAACTTAGTGAAGAAAGGCTTAATGTGGCTCCCAATCCCAAGTTTCAGTCTATTATTCCAGGGAATTCAGAGCAGGAACTTAAAGCATCACAGTCAATATCCACAGCAGGGAGGATAAACACATGGATTCTTATTTGCTCTCTACTAACTCTTCCTCTTATACTGCTCTGGATCTCCCGTCTAGAGAATGGTGCCACCCACAATGGACCCAGTCTTCCTCTGTAGATTACCAATCAAGACAACCTCCCATGGACATGTTCACAGGCCAGCCTAATCAAGAGAATTCCTCATTAAGACTTCCCTCCTAGTGATTCTAGGTTGTACCAAGCTGACAGATAAAACTAACCAACATAGATTCATTGATACTTCAGTATTCACTGTCTCAGATCTGGGGAACTAGAGAGAAGGCTGATGAATTGGAGAGTAGAAAAACCAAGAGAAGCAACTCTCTTACAAACAAACAAACAAAATTAATCCTGGAGAAGGGAGCCAGCAACTGTGCCACTGACAGTTTGCATGGCTCCTGTGACATGGGACCATCATGGAGAATGGCTCGCTGGATCAAGCTATTTGAGATCAAGTTGCAATTTCAGTGAAGTTATGAGGTGCAAGTTTGGCTAGGGTTGCTTCAAGAGTGAAAAGTGTAGAATAAAAGGCAATAAAAGCAGATAATGTCTTTGAGTATTCTTTGAAGGGGGTAACAAAGACATCAAAGTAGCAATAGGAAAATGGCTATTTTTGTGTGAGTTTCTATAACAAAACTACCACAGACTAGGTGGATTTTAAAACAACAAAATTCTCATGGTTCTGAACCATTCTATACCCAAGATCAAGGCACTGACCTGTGTAAGGACCATCTTCTCCTTGTAACTTCACATGGAGGAAGGCATGAGAGGTCCCCTGGGCCCAGTTCATTTATAAGAGCTCTACCACCTTCCAAAAGCTTCATCTTATAATAGCATCACTCTAGGAGCTAAACTTTTAACACACAAATGTGGGAGGGAAAAAAACATCTGCTCCATTTCAAGGGTTAAGAGTGAATTTTCAAACTGAGCGGTTTTGTATTTATGGCAAAGCTGCAGTGACTCAATGAAAAAGGAAAACAGACTTTGTTTACCGAGAGGGTTGGCCATAGGCGAGAGTCTGAGGTGCCCAAAGTTTATGGCTGGCATCTTAGAATCTCTTTCAGTTCACTTCTTCTCGATAATCCTGAAAGGTAGAAGCTGCCTCTATGGATGAGGAAACTCTGATGCACTAAAGCTTTATAACTTGTTGGGACACACACTATATTTATGTCCATCAACACTGCCACCAACACCCACTCCCGATTGAACACCCACAGCCCAGTGCTACATCATTTGGAGGGCTCATTTAAATGTGCTGCGCCTACCTCTGGAATTCTCTTTTCATCTGGCATTGAACTTTTATAGCCAATTATCCTTGTATTCTCAGCCAGGTAAATGGTTTCTGCCAAAGGTGTGGAATGCCTTCTGCCTGGAGGGGAATTCATATTTCGAAGTCATTTCCTAGAGAGATAAGAGAAAGTTTCTTTCAGAGCCCTGGGTTCAAATACCAAGTACATGCCTTCATAGGTACCTGTGTCAGACCCACTTTGAACTGCATTTTCAGTGGTACATCAGAAAGAATCTCTAGGCTGCAGAGCCAAATGGAAGCAAGAGCATTCCACAGTCTCTTTTTAAAATGTTATCTATTAATTTGCTTTGTGTGGTGAGATATGGCCACAAGTAATAGTGTCATGTGTGCAGAGGTGAAGGGACAACTTGAAGGATTAGACTCTTGCCTTTTTACCATGTGGCTCCTAGGGATCAGACTCAGGACTCAGGACATGGGCTTGGCAGCAAATGCCTTAACCCACTGAGTTCTCTTACTGGCTCCTCAAACACTTTCTGTTTTTGCATCATTAGAAGTGATTAAATTAAAATAATATATCTTTTATAGAGATAGAACTTATATAC
The DNA here is from genome assembly GCF_900095145.1 of Mus pahari. Classification (NCBI taxonomy): domain Eukaryota; kingdom Metazoa; phylum Chordata; class Mammalia; order Rodentia; family Muridae; genus Mus; species Mus pahari. The sequence goes on along the minus strand of NC_034605.1, from coordinate 45,386,530 downwards.
ATATATATATTTATATAGATAGAACATATATACATATATATGCATTTATATAGATAGAACATATATATATACATATATATATACACACACATATATATATATTTATATATATATATGGAGAGAGAGAGAGAGAGAGAGAGAGAGAGAGAGAGAGAGAGAGAGAGAGAGAAAAGAATGGCACACAATACTCTGATGCATATGCTGGGCATCAGGAAATTCTCTAAATTGTTACTTCAAATTCTGCCCCACAACAGGATTTCCTAAATAACCAAGTAGCTACCTATCCAGTGGTTTCCTTTTCAAGGACAGGACTTACATCAGTTACACACCCTCTTTAAACCTCAGACTCTCATTTATCCTAAAAGAAACCAGTATTTTCAATTGCTTCATGGCATGAAGACAGGGTGGAGAAGATTCTGGAAGCTTCTTTGTAATTAACACTCATCACCTCCATCCTTCTGGTCCCCCAAAGATCAAGACTTTGTCTTTGTTCAGAGTGGGGCTTCTGTAAAATTTCATTGTATGCATTTATGTAAGTGGTATTGGGTTACAGAAAAACATTCTCATACAAGAGTCTAATATCCATCAAGACTTTCTCCCATTCAGTAGCCCCCTATCTCAGTCTCTGTTGCCCCTGCCCAGACAGTCTGACTTTTACTTTCAAGCCATAAAAGCGTACATGATTTTATGTAACTATATAAAATATGGGAATTAAAAATGAGAGGAAATATGAAGTATTTGCCTTTATGATGCTGGCTCTTTTATTTAGTATGCTTATCTTCAGTTGCATCCATTTCTCTGCAAATGGCGTAACTTCTCTCTTTATGGCTAAAAAGTTTTCATTGCATGACATTTTCTCAGCTGTTTCTCTGCTGGTGGATACTTGTTTTAATCCTTTAACTTAGATCATGGGAATAGTACACAATAATTATCAGCTGCTGAATATCTCTGTGATATGTGAACTTTTAGTCTCATGGCTGAATACCTAGGAGTCATTTATCTGGGTCTATCATGACCTATGTTTTGATTTTTGAAGGATTCTCAAATTCATTTTCATAGTGAATGGATAGTTACCTTTCCTACCAGAACTGTAGAAGAGTTCCCTCTTCTCCAAATCCTTGAAAGTATTTATTATTAGTTTCCTTAATAGGTAGAATTCTGATCAGGGTAAGATGGAATCCCAGTGTAATTATAAATTCCATTTTTCTGACTGCTGATGATATGGAACACTTTTCTCATGTTTATTTTCCATTTGCATTTCATCTTTTTAAGAACTGTTTGCTTATTTATATTATATGTTTACAAATGTGTGTGCAATTAATAAAAAGAGCATAAATGTGAAAGGGAGCAAGGAGGGATATATGGGAGGGTTTTGAGGGAGAGAGGGGAAGAAAGGGGATTGCGTAACTGTGTTATAATCTCAAAGAAATAAGAGAGATAACTTTGTAGTGAACTGACTGTTCATTTCATTAGCCCATTTATTAATTCAGTTATTTGACTTCTTGCTATTTAATTTTATGAGTTATTTGTCTATTTTAAATACCAATGCTCTGTCAGATGCATGGCTTGCAAGTCTTTCCTCCCTGCTCTTTAGGCTGTTTCTTCTCTTGCCTAACTGCTTCCTTTGACACTCAGAAGCTTTTCAATTTCATGACACCACACGTGTTCATTGTTGGCATTCTGTCCTGAGAAGCTGGGTTCCCATGCATAAAGTCCATCCCTGTTCTTATATCATGAAGTGTTTTCACTCCTTTATTATCTCTAACAATTTCCGAGCATCTTGGTCAATATCAGGTGACTGTAGCTGCACGGGCTTGCAGCTGGCGCTTCTACTCTACTCCAGTCATCTGTGGTTCTGGTTGGTATCAGTGGCCTGCTGGCTTTGTGATTATGGCTCGGTGTTCCATGAAATCAGGGACAGTGATCTCCAGCCTTATTTTTTTGGCTCAGGATTGCTTTAGCTTTTGTGCTTCTATATGAATTTTGATATGGCTTTTCTGCCTCTGTAGAGGATGCCATTGGCAGGTTGATGGTCAAGGTAAGGAGGCTGTGCTACATCTATTTTCACAACATTGGGCTTTCGATCCAGGAGCATGGGAGTGGCAGGGCTCAGCTTGTAGGTAAGAAATGATAGTAGCTTTGAAAATACCTTCTCCACAAACCTACCTGTGCATTCAGGGCAAGTGCTGTGTGATTTAGGATCCTTGGCTAAATGTTCCTGCCTCCAGGACATTTATTTATTTATTTATTTATCTATTTATTTATTTATTTATTGGATAACATCTATGCTTGTTAGATAAAGGTATTACTGTACACACTTTAGATTCAGATGTTCTTATGGTTGTCTCTAAAACATTGTTTTTTGTATAATATTTTGTTATAATATTCAAGGGACCTGGCTTGTATTATTTTTAATTTTCATAATATAAACACTATATATGAGTTAAACATTTAGATTTCTTCATCAAGAGTTTTATTGCCAACATTTAAGATCAGGGTTGCCTTGGTAAATAGAATTTTCTACATCTGGAAAGTTCAGCACATTCATCTCCGGTAAATTTAAAGGAAACAAACACATAAACAAACAAACAGACTCTGCCTTTTCCAGGAAGTTAAATTTTTATTTCACTGTAATCTGGTGTGAATGGTGAGCTGTTTGTCTAACAAACATGAGACCTGGTTCTGACCACTATACTTCAAAGGAGGAAAGCAGCAGGCAGAAGCACTTTGGGCATGTTTGCACACCTGAAGTATAGTATAGGTTGTAGAGTTCATGTGGAGGAATGTTAAATGAAATGAAAAATAGAAAAAGCAAAGTAGTTGGGTGGTGGTGGCAGCATACACTTTTAATCCTAGCCCTTGGGAGGCAGAAGGAGTCACATTTTCATGAGATCAAGACGAGTCTGGTCTACAGAGCAAGTTCTAGGACAGCCAGGGCTACACAGAGAAACCCTGACTTGAAAAATTCCAAACAGCGAAGCACCCCAAAGAGTGTAGCACATCCACACCTTGGCAAAGAGGTAAGGGGCTTTCGTTTGTTTTTTGGTTTTGGTTTTTGTTTTTAATAAAGGCTATTTTTCCCATTACAAACCAGCCCACTCCTTCTACTGACATAAATGTACCTCTCATTAACCATAAATTACCAAAGAACTTTATGAGGTTGTTTTGGGCTTACTGCCTCATACTGTGGTATCAACTGAGTTACTCATATTGAAAACAACCTAACAAAATATGTAATGGTGTTTTGTTAAGGTAACGTGTTGGCTAGAGTTATTTTGGAAGAACCAGTGTTTGCATCATAAAACATTTGAGAAATAATCAATTTAAAGCAGACAAAATGATGAACACATGCTTATCTGAACTTGGAGAGTAGAGAGGAAGCCCAGTTGGTAGACTGCTTGCCTGGCACCCATGATGGCCTGGGTGTGAGCTCCAGCACCACACAGAGAGGGCATGGAATTACAAAACCATAATGCCAGTCCTATCCTCAGGAGGTGGAGACAGGAGTATCAGGAGTTCAGGGTCATCTTTGGCTATATAGTGAGTTTGAGGCTAGGTTGGGATTGAGGCCCTGTCTCAAAAACAAACTACCAACAACAGCAGCAAAATCCTCCAAAGTTATCTGACTTTTGCATGCATATATGATATGCAGGATGTATGGATTATATCATCATATGTAGGATGGAGGCATGTAAATATGGACAAACACATGTGTGGAGAAAAGCCTGGAGACAGATCCAATAAATAACCTATTTCCGTGTATAGAGTCTTCTTGACATGTAGATTTATTTGTAAGTTTCTTAATGCCATTTCAAATCATTGTATGTACAATGTATATCTAACTGTTGTTGGGGAAAGGGTTTAACGTGGTCCACGGTGGGCACTAAAATAAATTGAGTTCTACCAACCACAAGATAAAAGCCCAAAATGTTTCAAACACTAAATAAACAAAAATTTCCAGTCATCATCATTCAAAGTCTCTCTACTCCCATGTTCTCAGGAAACAAATAGTTCTGTCCACCATAGGCCGGGAAGCTATTGCCCTGGGGCGGAAACCAGTCCTGCATCCATTTTATTGTGGTAACATGAGCTCCAATGGACTTGACTTTGTTTGATTTCCTTTGTTTATTCATTTTGTGATTGTTTGTTTGTTTTTCAGTCCTGGGCATGGAAGCAGGGCCCCTGTGTATTCTTAATAGGTGCCTTCCTGGGGAGCTAGACCTTGACGTTTTATTTTGAGTCTGGATCTTATGAACGTTACTAGGATGGTCCTGAACTCACTGTAGCTCAAGCAGGCCTTCGAAGTGTGATTCCTCTAACTCAGCTGCCTAAGAAAGATTTTCCCAGCTATTTATTTATTTATTTATTTATTTATTTATTTATTTATTTATTTTTACTCTTTTGGCATTTGCATACATAATTTGTCTAACTCAGCTGCCTAAGGAAGATTTTCCCAGCTATTTATTTATTTATTTATTACTCTTTTGGCATTTGCATACATAATTTGTTTGGGCTTGATTTGATTTGATTCTCCCTTGCCCACTTCTCTCCCTCATCTTCCTGTTCCCTTCTTGCTCTGCTGTATACTTCTGCCTCCAGTATTTCCCTCTCCACTAGAATATCTCCTGTTTTATTGCCGTTGCCACAGGGTCCCTGAACTCTTTATTCCATGTCATTAACCCCTTTTTAGTTTCCTTGTTTTTACTCAAGATTAACTGCATCGTTTTAACTATTTTATGCTTTGAGCTCCTTTAGGAACCTCATGTTCATAGGCAATGCAAAGTTAAGCTACGGCCAAACCTAAATCTCTTGGTTACTCACAATATGGTGACAAATGTAAATACAAATACCCCCACACAGAGGGTGCTACAGACAAGAACAGGTATGATTGCACAGCCATCATTGCAAAAGGGCATTTCCATATCGATAGAGAGTGTGAGGGGTGACTATTTAAATTCCCAAGTCAAAACAGACCTAACACCAAACAAAGAAGTAGACATCATTCTTTTCAGTGAGCAACAATTGGCCCCAAGCTATAGGTAGTAAAACATGCACTTCATGAGAGATTATCTGTAACTTACTAAGAATGCTAAGATGTCTCCACTGATTCCTCCATTGAAATGACAGGAGAAAACACAGTGTATATACTAATGACTAAATAAATGTTCTTAATCCTCAACTTGAATAACAATCAACTCCTCAGACCTGTCATTCTGACAGAGTTGCCTATTCAATGAAAAATTCCCCCAACAAACTGAGGAAAGGAAAGGGCATGCCAGTGCACCAACAGCTTACAATACCATGCAGAACTAACACAGGAAAGAGGTTGATTAATACATCGGATACAAAGGTCTTCTGGAGAATGCCAGCATCATCAACAGGCAGAATCAGTGAAAGGGGAAATCTTACAGGAAATGATCCTCCTGGTAGGATTTTGCCACAGAAACTCCATGCCACCATGTATTAGAACTTCAGGTTTAATCACACTCTGCTAGATCTATGTGTGCACAAATAAAGTCACAAATCAATCGCAGGTCAATCCTGCACACAGTCATTCGAAAGATGTGTTTTAAAGATTCTGGGAAATGTGTTAAAAATACAGGGAACTGAGAGAAGACTGAGGTAGGTCCCTTCTCCTGGTAGCTCATAGCGTAGTGTTCAATGTACAAGCAAATAGCTTCAATCTTGTATTGAATCATCTCAGGGAAGTAATGCAGACATCTTGTATGGTTATGGAATCTGTGAGCAGAACCAGTTTAGGGGTGATCCTAGAAACCATCACCTGAAGTGGCTCAGTTGGTTTGGAGCTATAGTTGAGGGTCCTTGGGTGAGCAGATGTGGGCTGAAATAGCCTCGCAATGGAAGGAGCTAATGTATGTACTTTTAGTGGTGTAAGCTGTTGGGGATGGCATGGGCATGAGAGACTTGATATATATGCAATTTAGAAAAGGACGATAGGGTCAGTTGTGTATTTACTTGGACAATATGACAGCTGAGTTCAAAGTGGTTTCTTTTGTGGGTAATGCAAACCTCTCAGGCCTGAACTGTTCACAGTGAGGTAGATGGTTAACACATTGCAGAATGTGCATTCAGTGTTTGTAGTGATGTATAGTCCACCCTCCCATATATACATGCATAGATACAAACATACATACATGCATAAATAGATATTTGTGGATTCAACCTACTTTGGATGAAAATACCTGGGGAAATGCATCGTTTCCCCATAGTCTAACACATATAGACTTCTATTGCCATCCTTCCCTGGATAATCTTATACGCCAGCTCCCTCCAATGTTAGTCACATCACACTAGGCATTGTAAGTCATCTACAGATGATTTAAAGTGGACAGGAAGATGGGAATAGATACTGTGCACATGCTATGCTATTTGGTATATGTGACTTGAACATCTGGATTCTGAGGGACAGTTGTGTACCCTGTGTTCACTTGCTACATCCACTCCAGTAGTGACTCACGTGACAGGCCTAGAAAAGCTTGGACGCAGCCCTGAGGTGAAAAGTTCACTGAAACTTAGTCTCTTGGAACCGTGGCATCCCATATAACAAATGCTCCAAACTTGTCCTTGAGAATGGATCTGTGTGCTTTCTTTCAGTATTGTTTTATTATAGGTGTCTCCAAGCAATGACTTGCCAAATACATAAGCAAAATCGAACTTTGTTTTCTGGCCTTCACCAATGCCCTATGTAGTCCTTGAGCCGACCCTGGGCTTGGGATTCAGTAAGAATGTTGCCTATTCAGTGACATTCAGAATTGCCTCTAGTATTGTAAGAGAGATAGTGAAAAAAAATCAGGCATTACTATCTACTATATAGAGTTAGAAATCTCACAGCAAGCTTAGCAAAGTTTAGAATTCTTATTATAGTTATGTATGGCAGACTACATTACTTATTAGTAGAAAAGTCCCCCCACACACAATCACTTAGAATAAAAGCTGAGTCACTCCCATTACAGGAATTTACAATGGTTTAGGAAGTAGATCCGGCTGTGGTTTAAGGAGGAACTAGAGTATTGCATTATTCATGAGAACATAACTCCTTAATTAGAACCATGACTTGGGCATGAAAGCCCTTGCCCCTGGAGTGTAAAGACCTCACACCTGGCTTCTAAGAATATAGCTGACCTTAGATAGAGCTGACTTTGTCTCAGTTGTTTTATTGCCCAGTTTCTGCCAGTCTTTATGTTTGCATTCCTCTGTTTTGTGTCAGAGTCATTAAGCATCCAGTAACCTCATTTTACCTTGCTGATGTGTCAACTAACTTCCCTATTTTCTTCTGTATTAAAAGTCCGATGCTTACTTTGAGAAATTACATTCAGATACACACTCTCTCTGTGTCCATGTATGTTTGTCATCTGTGCCAACTCCTTGCTCATCTGTAACCAGAACCCTGAATTTTCCTGTGGATGGAGGATCCAACTGAGGTCTGTCTGCAGCATTCACTGTGTAGGCTCATAAGAGTATGTGCCTGAAATTAAAGGTAACATCTTATTTACAAGGGACTGGGACAATATTTTATTCTGAAAATGACATTATTTATGCATATCACAATGGCAACCAAATTAGACTGCTCTAACATTTAACAAAATAAGCATGGATGCCTGGCTGTCAGCCATATGCTTTCTGCTGGGGCCTCAGCTAGCAGGCAGAATTCCACAAAAGAGACTGAATATCTGACCTTAGAGGGGCATTTGAAATCAAGAATGGGAAAAAGGCAAATGGACTGGGAATCTGTCTTGTTGTTGTTGTTGTTGTTGTTGTTGTTGTTGTTGTTGTTTTACTAAAAATCTAGCCTCGGTTGTTTAACCACTAAGCAGCTATTCCTTTCTACTCAAAACCATGAGACCAGACAGACCCTCCTAGCCTGCTGAGAGCTGTCAATAGAGCCACGAGAAGACTACAACAGATCTGAGAGCCAGCATGTAGCCTTTATGGCCCTAAGGCAGGGCTGCTCTGTATGAAGCTGAGAGATATAAGCTGACTAGCTAGGATCTTCTCAGTAGGAGAAACAACTCCAAATAGTCATGATGAATCCAGAGAGAATCAGGAATGTGACGAGTGAAGTCTTCTGCTCTATGTGGCCTCAGGATAAACCCCTTGGGGTTTGTAAGGTTAAGGGTCTCTCCAAGACCTTCTCTTAGGTTAAAACAAAAGAGCAGACTTCCATGCAGAACAGAACTGTGCACACTGGAATCAGGACCACACAGAACAACACTAAGCAGGCCAAGAGGTGCCAAGGCAACAGCATAGCATTTGGGGACTGGGAATAACAAACAGCTAACATGAGAGGACCAGGGTGTACAGCAGGCTCTGACATCAGAGACTAAAACTAGAGAAGTGCCCAAGAAGGAGATGAGGCAAAGTAGAACAGGGTCATTAAAGAAGCGATCAGTGTTGTAGACAGATGGTTCCATCTTCACTGAGGAGATTCACTGACATTGCCCGGTATCCACTGAGAGCGTCCATAGAAATGGTACTTGCCTAGGAGGATGAGAATAGAGATTGAGCATGTGCTTACTGTGATCTAGAGTGCTGATACTGGAACCTAGGAGCACTCAAATCCATCCTTAGAGCCACAGGTACCCTCATATTCATCCCTAGAGTCCCTGGAGCACTCAAATTTATCCCTAGAGCCCTGAGAGCACTCAAATTCAATCCTAGAGTCTTCTTAAAATGACAAGAAACACTTCACTTCCCAGCTATCAACTTCTTCATAGAAAATGTGCGGTGGAATGAAAGTCAAGGGAAATGACTAGGTTAACTCAAGCTATACGATTTAACCCAGGAAGTCTCAAAAGGTATGGCTTTTGTCACTTGGACCATGCTGAGTTGGAACCATTTATAAGAGGTTACAAGCATACTCATCAAGTATAAGTCAGGGTTCAAGGTCATTCTATACCCAAGAACTCTGTTTGACTTCTCCCAGGTTTTAAGTGTAAATTCTGAGGTAAGCAGCCCCTAACCTTTTAAGTAATCCATTGAGAAGACAGGGTACAATTTTTTCATCTCTAACGTGCAATTCTCTTAAACTCCTCATTACCTCTAGTCATGCAACTGAATTAAGAAGGAGAAAGACTCTCCAAGCACGGACAGCTACTAATGGGAATTATAATAGAACATGAGACCAGAAAGACAGCTTGGTTATTATAGGAGTTCTAACATTTTCCAGATCTGTCAGCCTGACAATGCGGTGTTTCAGTAAGGGTTGAGTCATGAATCTATTTCACTTAGTGCACAAAAGAACAAAAATTGTACGTGACAGTAGACCACGGACTCTGGCTCAATCTGCACAAAGACAGGGCAGGGGATGAGTGCTGTCTTAGATATGTAGGAAAGAACAGTCCAGTGATTGAAAGCAAGGTGTGGTGGTGAAAGTGATGGTGACGGGGTGTGTGTGTGTGTGTGTGTGTGTGTGTGTGTGTGCGTGTGCGTGTGTGTGACAGAGAGAGAAAGAGAGAGGGAGGAGGGGAGAGCAGCAAGAAAGAAATGTTGAAGGAGAGACAATCCTAGAAATGTCCTATAGTATATTGTATTAATCTCTATTCCATCCTCTTTATATTATTAATCATAGCATTGTGGTGATAATAATTCTACCAATAACTTTATTCTTTTTTTTACATCTACAGCTCCTAGTTTAATTGTCTCTTTCAATTGCATTGAAAATGCAATTATGAAAACATGAAGAACAGAAAATGACTTTGATCATTCGCCTAGATCCGGCACTGCGTCCTCGGCCTACTAAGTCTGCATTTATGCAGTACAGAGTCGTGAAGGTTTCCGTGGCTTGGCACTCCGGCATAGATGTGGTTTGCATAGTGACAGAAGATGGGATCACAAACGAGCAAGGTCTTAGAATGATAGCAGATTGACACCCAGAAGGAATGAACAAATGCTATTGCAAAGAAATATAAAGTAAGGCAAAAGATTGGGATTTAGTTGCATAAAGTTTTGAATCTCAAGATCGTAGAGAGATTAATAAACAAAAAGTAAATTTTTAGAGTGTAAGCACATTATAATGAGCTAATATTATGTCCATAATACATAACATGTGCTCTAAGTTGGTTTTTCATGTGTTACTCTATAAAATAATCAGGAATGGAGAGAGGAGGGGAGAGAGAGAGAGAGAGAGAGAGAGAGAGAGAGAGAGAGAGAGAGAGCGCTAAAACAGAGATTGACTGAAGCATCCAGCTACTGTTATTTCAACAATAAATTCCATATTTTAAGGACATATATATTGTTTATATGTAAAAATTTGTTTGCTGATTTTCAGAATACACATAGAGGGATGTAAGAATATCTTAGTTTGTTCAAATTATTAAAAAAAAATAGTACCATGAACCAGATAACTTTTAAACTGATTCAAGTCCTGGAAGGTGAGATGTGTCGCACCTTCCTCATAAAGAGGATATTCTTGCTATGCTGTCAGTTGGTGAAAGAGGTAAGTGAGATCTCTGTGGTATCTTATAAAAAGGTGCTAATGCATTGGATAAGGACACTATCGCATAATCTAATTAACCGCAGAGGCCACACCTCCTCAAATCAAAATCATTGCTGCACTGAACAGTAACAGAGATCCATTGTGTGAGCCCACACCACAATTGCTGTACTGTGAGATCACTGTGATATATGTGCCAAAACCCAATGTCTGTTGTGACATTGTAGTACCAATGTGCTATCATAATGTCACATTATGATATCCAAACTTCCAGTGTGCCATCACATTGTTACCTTATAGTATCTCAAATCTCTTTTTATGTGACATCGTGAATTTCCTGTGTGTCTTCACATAACTTTATTATGATGTAGTACTGCTCCATTGTGACATCACAAATCTCCATTGTGTCATCACAATGATCTATTTTAACATTACAAAGGTCCATTGTGCCATCTGACTATTTCATTATGAAATCACAATGATCCATGACCATACCACAGGGCTTCACTATGCTACCACAATTCTATGTTGTGGCAACACGAAGTTCTTCTCTGTCATCACAGTGTTCCATTGTGCCATTATTCTGAATTTTGACATCAAAACACTGATCTTAATTATCACAGTGTCCTCTTGTGTCATCACAATGTTCTACTATGTCTGCACAATCCTTCAATGTGTGTTCAAATGCTCGATCTAGTGCGACTTCACTGTGTTTCAGTGTGTCATCGCCACACTCCAGTGTGATGCCACAATGCTTCAGTGTGTCATCACAATGTTCCACTGTGTCATCAGAATGTTCTACTATGACTTAGCAGTGCTTTACTATGATTTCAAAATGTACCACTGTGACTTCACAGTGTTCTATTGTGATTTCAAAATGTTCCCTTATATTGCCTCAATGCTGCACTGTGACAACAGTTTGATTAACTTTGGCAACACAATGTTAAATTGTGACATCACAGTGTTGCACTCTTCAACTTACCATCCCAACAATGCATTGTGACATTGCAGTAGTATACTTGGCTATTACAATGCACCTTGGGGGCTAGTATTTTGATGTATGATTAGGAATAACCATTTAGAATATGCCCTATTTATAATAGCCAGAAGCTGGAAAGAACCCAGATGTCCCTCAACAGAGGAATGGATACAGAAAATGTGGTACATTTATACAATGGAATACTACTCAGCTATTAAAAACAATGAATTTATAAAATTCTTAGGCAAATGGATGTATCCGGAGGATATCATCCTGAGTGAGGTAACCCAATCATAAAAGAAGTCACTGGATAT
>NC_034605.1:45303978-45374404 GCF_900095145.1 Mus pahari | reverse complement strand
ATAGCAGAAGATGGCCTAGTCAGCCATCATTCGGAAGAGATGCCCCTTGGTCTTGCAAACTTTATATGCCCTATACATTGGAACACCGGGGTCAAGAAGAGGGAGTGGGTGGGCAGGGGAGCAGGGTGGGGGAAGGGTATAGGGGACATTCGGGATTGCATTTGAAATGTAAATGAAGAAAATATCTAATAAAATAAGTTAAAATAAAGAATATGACTCAGTCACTCCCAGTATTCTATTTATCTATCTATCTATCTATCTATCTATCTATCTATCTATCTATCTATCTATCTATCTATCTATCTATCTACCTATCTATCTATCTACCTATCTATCTACCTATCTATCTATCTACCTATCTATCTACCTACCTATCTATCTATCTACCTATCTATCTATCTATCTATCTATCTATCTATCTATCTATCTATCTATCTATCCATCCATCCATCAGTCCCCCGCACAAATCACAGAAACCAAACCGGAAGTAATCTCAATGAACAATCCTAGTACCTATCCTAGCATTTTTACTTTCTCAATCTCCAAAAATGGTTTTAACATTATATTCAAATTTAAAAATCCTTTATCCACCACTCTAAAAATCTCTATTGTGTTTTGAGAAGACAGGGTCCTCTTGGTCTTCCTCTTATCTTCTCGGGCTTTCTTTTCTGATTACTCTCAAAATGTTGGAACCCTCTAGAGTCAGGATGCTGGACCTCCTGTCCATCTAATCTATTTCAGGTCACCTCATTCAACTTCATGGACTTAAATACCATTGGTCATATGTTGAATTGCCTACAATTTGTTCAGGTTGCTGATGATAAAATCTTAGCTGTTGCTATGGATTCCTTTTCTTTAGCTATCCTATGTCAACCATCACATAAGAAAGCCTTGTCAGTTTTACTTCCAAGAGAGTTCCCAACTTGCCCTTCCTTTCTATTGGATTGGCCTCACTCCATTGAGAATCATCAGAACTGGCCTGTCTGGACTCCAGCTTCACCTGATGCTCCAGAGGATGCTGCATCCCACAAGCAATGGTCCTGAACAACAAGCAGTCCAGAAGAAGTCAGTTTCCTGATTACACTCTCCAGACAACCTCACTATCCTCCTCTTTGAGATTCTACTTGTCCTGACTCCTCTGAACATCTCTGCTGTCATCTTACACTCTTGTCTCTGACCTGACCTATTCAGTAACACTTGCTGTCTTTCTATTCTACAGGACTCAAAGCTCACCCTGTCTCAAAGCCTGTGCCATGTGCTCTCCCTCTGCCTGGACCAATTTACCAAGATTATTTCATGTCTGACTCTCCCTTCCTTGTTACTCATATTTCACTTAAAATTCCCCCGTCTTAGTCAGTAAAGTACTTGATTTGTAAACATGAGGACTTGAGCTGGCTCCTGGTATCAACATTTAAGAAACAACCAGGAGCAGCGATTCAGTTCTAGAATCCCAGCACAGAAGAGGTGGGGACATATGGATCCATGAGACCAACTCTCCAACCAAATTAACCTACTTGATAAGATCCAGGACAGTGAGAGACCTTGTCTCAATTTATAGAAATGTAGTGGTGTCATATATATGTGCACACACACGTGTAAACACATACATGAGCATACATGCACATGTGCAAACACATGCATGTACACAAAAGTCACATACTGAATACTCAAAATATTATAGGTCATTGGCTGTGCTTTATGTGTTCTGACACCTCCCCTGTCTTCTCCCATTGTATTTTATGTTTCATGAGATTAAAGTTTTGTTGTCATCTTCATTACTGTATTCACAGATCCTACAAGAGTGTCTGGGCTTAAGATCTGATAAGTACCTTTTGTATGCATAGATTATGGAAACTGCTGTAACACTTCATTTTCCAGAGGAACAGCAGTAGACAGTTGACGGAACTCCACAAGCTGTGAAGCGATATGGCTATAGTCTTTTCCTTTGTAACTTAGTGCTTCCTCCAAAGAGACTCTTGCCTCTATATCTATCTATTGATTCATTTCTTTATTCTGAACCACTGTTTGAAGGTGATAACCAGAAAGTTAACTGTCTATTCAATAAGTCCATTGATTAATCACTCCTCGTGAACTTTCTACTATATGCCAAGGAATAAAAAGTCAAATTACTGTAGGTTCCCCACTGGCAGAAGATCAGGCTCAAAACATAAAACTGTAGCATAAAAGTAAGTGATGTTTAGAGGGCTAGAACACAATGCTTCAAGAGAAAAAAAGAATAGAATGGTAAGTGATATAATGATGGTTAATAAAACATGTCCACAACATTTCACACAAGACAGATTCTAATGACTGTCACTGCTTAGAAAATGGGCAGTTTGGCCACCACTTCAGTAACTGAGGTATTTTAGATAGGCCCGGGTGCTTACTGTATTCCAGGCACTGTGCTTCTTGCTGGCATGCCCTATGATATGGGCACTACATTAATCTCCAAGGGTTGCTGTAATAAATGAGGCCAAACTTGGTGGCTTAAAACAAAAAAGAAACTCACGTAACTAGTTTTTTAGGACACATTTTATGAACTGAAAAAAAAAAAGAAAGAAAGATCCATGCCCTAGTTAAGAACCATTATCATTTTTATATAGCAAAGACTTTGTGTATATGATTAAAATGACATGGCAAAAATCCATTCCCTCAATGCTATGACAATAAGTTTCTTGCTTCTTTGGTATTTGATGACTGCAGCCAACCTTCTCTTTAGGTCCATCAGTTCAATTTCTGCCCCTATAACTATGTCGTCTCCTTCCCTCATCTCTTTGTAATCTCCTCTTGCCACTCTTGTGAAAGTGCCTTACTTTATTTAGGATCCATATGAACAATTTTCCTATCTATAGAACTTAAACTCACATCTATACTGTCTTTATTATAGGATAAAATATTCTGGGTAAAGAGATGTGCCATCGGGGGTTATCATTCATCCAGTCTATCAAGATATCAATAATTATATCAGTTTAACCTAGTAACAAGTTGTTTTAGGGCACTACTCTGTATACTCATGGTTATAAACACAACCGTATTAAATTTTCTATTTTCTTCATTCCTTGCTTAGCATCCCGCCCCTGACAAACTCATTTTCTGAGAACAGGAGCACATTTGTCTGCCTGTGTGTTGTATCCACCATATGATCCAAATTCTCTCTCACATTTTGTGGCATGTAATAGATCATCAATAAATATTGACCGAATATAAAACAGGCCCACAGTTGAAGAAGGGAGTAAGGTGATTTGCTCAAGTTCACAACTAGGAAGCTGCACAGAAAGACCCAAATCCAGGATCACCAGTTCCATTCGCCTTCTTTTGCATGAGTCTGGAGATGTTCATGGCACATCATTTCAGTTCTATAATTCTGATTCTCAAATATTACATCTTTTCCTTTAAAAAAAGTTTCTTTCTACCTTATATTTAAGATACATGTTTTCATACAACAATGAAGGATAGTATCACCCAGTGATGAGAATCTGGGTTAATGGGAGCTTTTGCCAGGATGTTGTTACCTGCACAAAGCCCTATAAAAATCCATTTTTTACACTTTGTGACTCATGGATTCCTGTGGCCACAGGAACATGCCTAAAGACAGCTGCAAATCTAAGCTAACCCTTGACTTCTGTCCTCACAGCTGTTCTTTTGATGTTTATTCTTGGAATCTGTAAAAATCAAGCCATTTTCCCAACAGAACTGTAATATATTTTTGAAATTCACTCTTTCTAAAGTTCCACTGTTATGAAAAGACAGCTGGCACAATGAGCCAGCCCAGCTACTGAGGAGTGAGGACCACGTCTGATGAGAAGAAAACCCACCATTTCCTCCTGCCAAAACTCAGATCAGCAGTGGGGTTTTGGCTCTTTTGTGTGCCACTAGGGCAACAGTCAGGAGTGTGTAAGGGCATTTGTCACGTACGTTGTTGCCCACAAGGGTGGAGTGCCAACAGAAGATTAGGTCTTTCTAAAGAATAGAAAGTGCCTCTGAAGGATTTTCCAAACCCTGATTCTAGGGTGTCCCTCCTCTGACATGCTCATAGGACCTGAACTGCTAAGGAAGTCCCCCTCTCCTTTCACATTATGGTATCATTAAAGATAGCTGAAATAGCATGTACTCATATCTATAGTTATATAAAATATATTCATATTAAAGCAACAGTAGTTAAAGACAAAACTAGCAATCCGTGATTTGAGGCTGATTACACAAAGAGAAGCCCTGCAGGATTAACTGAACTAAGAAAGGTCCAGCAAGAACCTGAAGGGGCTTTTACCAAAGACAGAAACTGTTACAATTGGAAGAGAGGAAACAAGCTTGAGTGTGAAAAGGCAAAGCCCTAAGTCATTCTTGCTGTTTTAAGACTGAAAATAGTTCTCTCTCTCTCTCTCTCTCTCTCTCTCTCTCTCTCTCTCTCTCTCTCTCTCTCTCAGCAAGGAAGGGAAATTCTTGATCAAATAGGCTTCAGGGTCTATATGAAGACAGAAACAAAGTCCAGGATAGTCATGGATAATGAAACAGTCCCACCAGCCTCCTTCGGTTCCACAATTCTGCCCTCCATCCTTGTCAATGGAGACGAAGAGGAGAGTAGATGGGCTCAATGATGTTTAAGGAACATCTCATTGGAACATAGTAATAGGTCAAATATGGACATGAAGACAAATCCACGGTCACATCATGAGAGCATACACAGAGGAAAGTGGCGTGTCTTAGGAAGGAAAAATTGTGGATGGTAGTATGATAGTGTTTATGTAGGAATCAAGGACATTCACTTAAGTGTGAGATGACCCTCATACATCTGATACACAAACATAGAACTTGGGTGACATGTGTGACCTAGAAATAGAAGTTAAAACTTACCAACACTCAAGAAGTATTTCTGTGTGAGAAAACAAGGAGGTAGCCAGGGAAAGACCTAGAAACTTGACATGGAGGAGAGAAACTCTACAAATGGGCTGGATCAATTCCTAGAGAGGAGAATCAGAAAAATAGGGAATATTTTTAGACAATCTCTCTTGAGGTTGAGTCCTAGCTGTACCACTGACATCTTTGAATGCTTCAGGAAATTATTAACATTGCTAAGTTCAACACCACTTTTGAATTTGGAAAAAAATTAAAATTATATATATGTATATATATATATATATATATATATATATATATATATATGGATATGGGTATATATTAGTATGGATATATTTTTTTCTCAAGTCTCAAAATGGGCCCCTAATAGTTTCCTCAGTACTGACTAAACAAAGAACTTTTTTTTTTCTTTTAGTTTGACTAGAATAACATTTCTAGTAGAAAATTACATTGGTTAAGTTTTCCAGTACTTTTCCAGCCACAAAGAATATAATTAAGTTGTGTACTTTGTAATACATTGAAATTTTACAAAAATGATCAGGGTATACATAATACACTGTACAGTAATAGGAATAGTAATTAGGTTGATAAATTAAAAATTGAGCACAAAAAGTGACATTTCTTGCAAGCTAAAATATCAAACTGACAAATAATAAGTATCGGTCTCCTTATCCACTGGTTTTGTGTAATTCTTCCAGGAATTTTTCCTCCTATTTATTAAGAGGACTTTTTCTAGGGTTCTTCTGGGCAGAGCTATGCACTAAGCAGATAAATCAATCCAGAGGTCAATCTGTCTGTTCACACCCAAGAACAACTTTCCTTTCCAATACATGTGGAATGCAGCTCACATAATCATGAGTCTCAAGTTGGATTCAAAAGACCAATCCATTTCTACACAAGGGGGAAAATGTGATGAATTTACCTGTTATAGGAAAAAAGTCATCTAATATTTCTTAAATTATTTAGAATAAAGCATGTTAATGGGGGTGTCTTGGTTTCTGGATATGCTGCCCAGAACTGTAAAAATATATATTCTATTTCAAAAGTAAACTTGGGATCCAGAAATAAGTGTAAGAGTTTATTGCTCAGTTTTGAACAATTCCTAACTTCAGCCATGTTTTAGAATCTCAGTTATTATTAAATGTTAATAAGCTCATAAGGTATTCTTTTTTAAAGTCCCTGGTGCTATTATTTCTATACACGACACTTTGATTTATTATTAATGTCTGTTGCTTTCAACAGTAATAGGAATAGCCAGTGATGGGTAATACATACTAATTTTTATACATACATCTTGACAGTCACAATCATTCTCACTGTGTACCAGAATGATTTACAAATCCCACTAGAGAAAAACACTTTATCCTCAGAGAGACAACAACATTTATTTTTAATATTAATGAAATTCATATATGTATTTTGAGTGAATATGAATTGCTCCTCTAGGCTTTCAACAGGCCATAACATAGATTTAGTGATCCACTGAGATTTCTTGGACCTTAGAGTTGATTATTTATCTATTTCTTTTAAAGAGATTTAAAAAAATAACTTTCATCTTGTCTCTGAACAGAGACTAGCATGCATTCTTAAGGCTTGGGTTCATTTTTCTGTAGAGACAGTTCTTTCCCATTGAGAAAACTGTACATTTGTCTGGGAGCAGTTAAAAGGATGCATCACCCCCAATGTCTGCGTAATGAACACTTAGTCTCCAGTTATTTGCTTGGGTAAAAATAGCTGATTTTGCATTAGAAAGAATTATATCTATGGGAACAATAAATAGGGTAAAATAAACAATTGCAAAGCAGGCATAAATGAGCAACTTGCTTCAGAAAGACTAAGTTCTAGGCCAGCGCCGTATATCAGAACTTGAGAATCTCATCCTCGACTGAGTGCCTACACTCATGGATGACTGCATTCTCTAAGAGCCTGAAGCCAGTGTGAAGAGCTCTGAGGAGGTTACACAGGGTAGCCAGGTGGCCACACAGCTTCTGCAGACTGAGAATTTGAAGGCAAAATCCCTACCCTATTGTTGGATTGTATTGAATACAATCAGCTCCTTCTATAGAGGTACAAAGCTAGGGTACCTTGCAGCTCCTCTTAGACACTAATTCTCCTCTATTAAACAGCAGTTCCCACATACAAGGCAGTTTTGATACCTGCCTTTTCATCTCCTCAATGCACATACAGCCTGACAGGTGACTAAGCACTGCATTGCTTGTCATACTTCTAATCTCCCATCTGTTCTTACTGATTGGTACCCAGAGTCCTAAGAATGAGGTGCTTCTATAGTGAGGGGATTAGAAGCCAAGAGGCCCATCTTTCAGTAAAAGTGTTATGTTACAAATGCGTTGCATGTATGGCATGCACCTTAGCATGCACCAGAGCATAGCAATGTGGTGCCCTGTGGAGTGCTTTTTCCCTCCTATGTTGATCTTTGGTATGACTGGGAGTCACCGTGACTGCAGCATGGATCATAGGAGATAATTACATAGCATGGCATTACCCTGGGAGAAAGCCAAGTGTGGTTTCTCCTGAATTACATAGCTTTTTGAACCATCATAAAGTTACAAAAATTCACTAAGTCAAAGCACGGAAGCCCATCCTCAATGTCTTTGGAAAGCCAGGCACTGCTACTGCAAGTCTATCAAGGCGCTGATGAAACCAGAACTAGGGAGACCTAGTACAGCCCTGTGCTTCTTTGAATACAGACTAAAGCTTGTGTGAAAGCCACTGTGCATCAATAAGCCTGGCCCTGTTGTGTACCTTGATGGAGTTCTGTTTCCAAATCATGTCAAAGACTTGCAAATATTCATCGCGCACTATGCTTGTCAGCTCCATCATAACAAAATACAACATGAGTCCTTTCCCAAGGCGCCCTTTCTTGGCAATCAGAAAAGACTCTTATTGCTCTTAGTCTAGACTGACATCTACACATGAAAGTCAGTTGCCTTTGAATACTATCTGTGTTGGTTAATTCTGGTTTTTTAAAAAAAAGTGACCTTGATGAAAAATTTCATGGTTTTGGAGCCAGATATAATGGTGCATCTCTGAAACCTCAGCATGAAGGAAGCAGAGGCAGGAGGATAGTGAATTCCAGGACAGTCTGGGGTAAAGAATAAAATCCTGTCTCAAATTAAAAGGCACGTATTAAATAAGGCCGTGATATTAGTATTTATTTGCAGATGATAAAAATTAAATAAGCAACTTTCTTTTTTCTTTTCTTTTCTTTTAAGACCGCTCTTGTCCTGTAGCTCAGGCTAGCCTACGACTCACTTCAATCTTCCTGCTTCAGCGGTGGAAATGCTGAGAGTCCAGGCATGAACCATCACTCGTGTGTGTGTGTGTGTGTGTGTGTGTGTGTGTGTGTGTGTGTCAGAGAGACAGACAGACAGAGACAGAGATAGAGACAGAGACAGAGAGAGAAAGAGAGAGAGTGAGAGAACATATTTCTAATAAACTAATGATTCAAGCTGACAGCGATTCCACTCAAATCCATCTGTCTATTCAACAATCCTAACTATTGGTCTCCAAATTCAGCCCAGAAAATCCACCTTGGAAAATCATTTTTCAGAGATATTATCTATGCATACTTTTAGAGAGATGATGTATTTTTCTAAGTCTATAAGACAATTACAATGAAAAGTATCATGCCTTTAAAATATAAAGAGTACCTCTTTTAAATATAAAGACTCAGATGCCAACAAGCTGTCAATTGTGGTACTGGCCCTTTCTGAGTTAACGTGCAGTCTGTCAGCATTGCCTCCCCAAGTATGCTGTCTGGAGACTCAAACACACTGTTCAGAACAAACAGGAAACTCGTAAGGGCATCCTCTATAGGATGTCTCGATAACATCAGTTATCAGTGTGCTGGGTACATGCCTCTTGGTCACATACGCTCCTACATGAGAAGGCAATAAAGGCAGGAATCTGTGTTTACTCTTCAATAACAAAGCGGAACATACAACGGATAAGAAATGAAGATAATCTTCTTGGCTGCTGACTGTGTGCTGAAGGGGAGAAAATAGCCAGTTCTTAGCACAGTCATGAGGCTCCAGGTCTCAAGAGGCCTGGATGATTTGCCAAATGTGGCAATACCCACTGCACCACCTTTTCTCCCACACTGCTTGATCACAGTGTCACCTCTAACGCAGAAGGATCTGGGACAGCAGACTCCTTAAGAGATAAGTCCTATTCTTGTTTTTTTCTCAACGTGTCTTATAACTGAACGGAGTAACTAATCGGGAATGATACTCACATGGCCTTTCTCCTCTGCATTTTCATGAGGAAATTCCTCTCTTTATGTCACAGTGTTGGTCACTGAGTAAGAGCCTATCTTAATCCAATGTAACCTCTTCAATTATAATCTTCAAACATTCTTTCCTAACAAAGCCGAAGTTATAGATTTAGGGTTTAGGATCTCAATATATCTTTTAGGGAGAAACAACCCATTATTTTTTTTAAAATGACATAAAACATTGACTCACAGAAACCAGAAGTAGGAGTGTTGGTAGAATCCTTGGTTGATAGGCAACTATAGAAATGGGAAGGAGGGCACAAGGCCCTTGGCCACAGCTTTTTTTTTTTTTTTTTGTACTGTGTCATAGGGTATTTGTATATCAGGACCATGGACAGTAGTTCATCTTCCCTCCATTGCCTCCATTGCCCCATCCCCACACTGGCTGTGTGTATGTCTAAGAAGGGAAATGCCTTGTAGGGAGCAAGCTTCTCAAACACGTGCCACACTCTTCCTCTATGGTTGCTGATCTTAGACCATGTAAATCAATTATCTTAGCAGAACTATGCCTGGTCTGATGAGTGTAAAGATATAATCTCTAAAGTTTATAGAAATAAAAAGTCTGCTGGATTATAAAGATGACTGTTAGCGTCCTTAAGAAAAAAAATTAGGGTTCTATCCTCATTGAAAAGTCCCAGGTTCAAAATACCAGGTCTAATGACTCAATATACAGTGGAAGACATGAACTCCTTTAGCCTTTGTTTCAAAAAGTTAACAAAATTCCATTTCAAGGTAGTTAACAAAATTCCATTTCAAGGTAGTGGAGGATATAAACTCTCCAATGCTGATGATCCTCTCTCTGAGAGGAGGCATGTTATAGTAGCATGCAAACAAACACATGTGGGTTAGTTATGGTCCGTTTGAAAGCCAGAAGAGAAGGCTGAAAAATGGACAGGGGAAAGGTGGTGAGCAGGGTGTCGGCATTTAAGGGGCCAGGTAATGGATGCCATATACATCCATCATAGAGTGTAACGGTTTAACATCTAGATGTGTAGAAGAGTTTTAGGAGATAGAGTGATATACTTAAATTTAAATTATACTCAGATAACATGCTGATTGAGGAGAAAGATGATTGGAGGTTGTGAAGTCGAGAGGTAGACAGAATCCTAACTGGAGTTGTAATAGTGAAAATGGGAAGCAGGGGTTGAGTTTAAAAAACAAAATATTTAGAGAGCATCATCAGCAAGTGCGAGTTACTGTCTGTGCAGGCTGGGTGAAATAGCCAAAGGGTTGGTTTGGGGAGATGGAAATGACTAGTTTGGTCACTGGTGTTTTAAATTTGACCTTTGTGAATTCAAAATCTGTCCTTTTCAAGTTCTCATATATAGAAGTGGCCCAGTCTCCTGAATATGCTACTCCTTCACGAGCTTCTCTTACCCTTGAGTCTAAATACCCATCAAGGTTGAGATTTCATATTCAATCCAACAGTGCTTAGGGCTTGAGGAATAATAGCGCTAATAAATCTGGTGTCACCCCAAATCCTCAGCTACTTTAGATCTAGGGATTGAATCATGTGTTTAATGCCTGATTGTAGCTTCTTAGTGATTTCAAATATGGGGAAACTCTGGTGCATCTGCATCAAGGACTTCCTCCTTGGAGCTTTAGACAAGGAGAAAGGCTGAAGGGTCTGGGTCTCCTTAGTTGTCCAGTATTTAAAGGATCGCTCCTTTCTTGATGTGTTGTCTGTGCATGTTGCGACTTGTCAATTTGTTTTTGGTTGCTTCTGAATGTCAGAGATTGACGTGCCTGGAAGATTAAGGCAAGGGCTGATTCCTTGCTGAGAAGTAGTTAACAGTCTAAAACAACAAACTACCCATTATGGGATTTAGGTGTGACAGTCCCATGTTGTCCTGGAAGTCAGAACCCAGGAAGCAGATACCTAAAACCCAACTCAAAGGTTGCTATGGCCAAGAGGCTATAGAGATAGAGAACAAGTTCCTGAGAATCTCCCAGTCTCGCCCTTCTCCCCACCAGGAACTGGTAACGGCTGATGAGAAACAGTAAATCTACATCAGTATGTCTACATCACTTCTGGATCATCTCCAATTCTATATAGTCAAAGCATAAGAGATAGTAATGGATTGGCATACAATTTCACAATTAAAACCTCATAAAACCATTTAGTTGCCATTGCTTTATTTTACGAGTGTGGAGAGAGAACCAGAGAAGCAAATTCATGCTCAAGACAGCTGCACTGTTTGAATAAGAATCTTACTTCTTTAATTTAAGGAGCAGGACTCTCCATGCTTGCATTACTTTCCGATGATTTCGATGCTGGGTAATAACTGATCCCGATGAAAAGGACCTCATCTGTTTATTTGGGGTTTTATTGAACAAGTTTGCTTTTAGACAGTTCCGTGTGTGTGTGTGTGTGTGTGTGTGTGTGTGTGTGTGTGTGTGTGTGTGTGTAGAACATAGCCATCCATTCTTACATCCACCCTTGCCTTTCTCCTTCCTAGGTCTTTATCTCCTCTTCTCATCACAAGGCTTTCCCCCATATTTGTTCCTTTTTGTTGTTGTTTTATGACTCTCTGATTTGAATGAGCACAGTGTGTGGCCATAGGGTTGGAGCCTTGTAGGCTCACCGCTTGATACACAACTGAAGGTGATTGTCACTGGGATCTGGAACTGATTCCATTGTCACTAAAATGTCTAGATCAGTGGGAAGGGGTAATGCTCCATGAGCCCCTCACATATTCATGATTACTGGTTGGGATACTCAGTCTAGTATAGGCCCAGTATAGGCAACAACGGCTGCTGTGAGATCATATTTGCAAAGGCAGTGCCAGGTCCTGAAAGCAGCATCTCACATCTTTTCTTCCTGTCTCCGCCTTTTATATTCATTCTCCATTCTCTTCCACAATGCTCCCTGAGCTTCTCATCTAATTGTTTTAACCAGCCACAATGCCTGGCCATAGATGGGTTCTTTACACTGAATATTTTGTTTTGGAAAGGCATTGATGTTGACTGTTCTTTTTGATAACTTTAAAAGATAACCATAGTTATACTCATTAACATTTTAAATCCTTTCCTCCTTGAATGCTTGATGTCTATACTTAAGTCTTATTTCATATTTTTGTGACTGTTGTTGGGTCTATAACCCGATTCTCTGTGGGATAGAGATCTTTTTATAAAACATCTGTGCAGAACTATTTTTACCGCTAGTATTTGTAACAGTATTTTTTATTCTTACTATACACATGATAAACAAATTCTCAAGTAGTTTATTTGGCTTGTCCCTGTGTCAGTGTAACACTCACACTCTCATCTGCTTTACTCTGAGAATTTACTTTATCGCTCTGTGGAAGACTTCATTTTTTTCTTGATGGATTAGTTACAATTTTGTAACTATTAAAAGATGGTAGCCGGGTGTGGTGGCGCACGCCTTTAATCCCAGCACTCGGGAGGCAGAGGCAGGTGGATTTCTGAGTTCGAGGCCAGCCTGGTCTACAAAGTGAGTTCCAGGACAGCCAGGGCTATACAGAGAAACCCTGTCTTGAAAAACCAAAAAAAAAAAAAAAAAAAAAAAAAAAAAAAAGATGGTTTCAGAATTGACTAAGAGATACAGGATGATTATATTCATATCTATGGTTTCAAAATACTTATGGGAGCCTTTAAAATAAATTTGCTATCTATTTTCTTCGCTCTGAATTCTTGCTAATTGCTAGCATCCACACACCTACCTGCTCAGTTAGTTGGAGCTTGTATTCTCTATTTAAACTTGCCACCAGCATTGCTATGGGCTACATTGTGGCATGGCCCTCAGATAT
This sequence comes from Mus pahari, assembly GCF_900095145.1. NCBI lineage: Eukaryota > Metazoa > Chordata > Mammalia > Rodentia > Muridae > Mus > Mus pahari. Next base: position 45,361,486 of record NC_034605.1, on the reverse strand, counting down.
TTTTGAGTCTTAATCCCCCAATTCCTCGAGGTCTTCACAGTGAGCTCAAATCCCACATGAGCAGTGCCCAAATGAGATGAAGTTTGTACACAAACATGCACTTGCATGAAACAAAGACTGTTTGAAGACAATGGGAGAATAAGCCAAGGAAAACAGCTTCAGAATGAAACCAGCCCTGGCAACTCACTGAACTTCAAAGCTCCAGAATTATATGGAAATAAATGTCACTGTCGAATGCATGTAGTCTATAGCAATACTAGCGAATGAATGCAAATAAATGGAGAGAACTAGATTTAAGAATTGCCCACGAGCTACAAATAAATAAGTACCAAATAAGGATTTGCTCCTGACACTCTGTAGCATGGCAGCTAGGTCACATCCATGGCTTTTGTTCATTCTGTGACTCGGGGTTACATTCCACAGAGAGATCATCCCAGGATAGGCAAGAACCAGTCAGCTTATCATAGCTACAAAAGTAAAGAGTTATATGATACAAATCACTTGAACTTTTAAAAGGGAAAATTTACCTTAACTGGAATGTCCTTCTGATATGCTCCCCTGTTGCATTTAAGCTTCTGCTTAATTTCCCTATCCTTCATCTAACCCCACTCTTTTTGACTATCTGTAACTGTCTCAGCATACCAGAGCATTTTGCTTTTCTTCCCTTCTCCCTGGCCTGCACAGGTAGTTACAAGCATTATACACTCAACACACATTGATTCCAAACAAATGCTGAAATGGATTCAAGAGTTTGATTGACATCCACCTGCATACAAGCTAATTCTCTACCCCCTTTCTGAGGCCCCTCAGGGGTCATAGCCCTTGAAGCAGCAAGGGAAGGATAAATGCAGTAAATACATACTGTAGCAGTTCTATAGACCATTAATGAGCCCCTAGTAGACAGGAAAACCTGCCTGGATTTCAAAACGAGTACGCCTCTGCTTGAGAGGTGCCGAAAATGAACTCTGAGTGCTGGAACAGAGCCTTGAAAGCGAAAATCAGACTCAGGTCCTGGAAAAGCCTTAGCGGAGCTTACAAAAGAATTGCAAAAACATGTACCTGTTTGCATTCCAAGAATAACAGCCAAGCACAAGATGCCAAGTTTCAACTTTAAATCAAGCAGTGCACACAGATTCTAGATATTTAGCCCTTTCCCAGTTAAGGGCTGGTAAAACATACCTAGGTTCAAAGGTCGGTACTTCCAAAGATCTCTCAAAGTCCTGGGCATGAAAACATCTACTCAAGACGTGACTTCAACTGTAAAGCAATAAAGACTCTTTATATGTTTTGTGCATGTGAATACGTATAAATATATGCATTTATGAACTTTAAAAGCCAAAGGAAAATTCAAAGAAAACGTGGTGACTCGGCGTGGCTAATTCAAATCACTACTGATAGAAGCAGGGAACAGAAAACCATGTGATGTTTTATCAGAAACAATGCTTTCACATTCAAATTCCTGGCAATGGCAAAAAAGGGAAAGGATTATATTTTGTGTCTGTTTTGAAAAGGACACATGGTAAAAGCAGTGTTCCGGATACGACTATGATCCAAGTCATTTGAAAACCCAAATTTCCTTCAGCCTTATTATCTCTCACTGTCACCGAGCACGATAGGAAGCAGCAGATCGGTGTTATGAGCCGTAAATGTTGCTAGTGATGAAATATCAGAATTTGCATGTTAAGCCTAATGCTTCATAGATTTTGAATGTGGAAAACATTCAGGCAAAACATTATCTAGCCATCATACCATTATCCAATAGGGAAAAAATGAACTGTTGTTTTTCAACTGAAATGATATGGTGCTAAAGAGGCTACAGAATACCTTTAAAGGCAAGATTTCTCTATCTTTCTCTGTCTCTCTGTCTCTGTCTCTCTCTGCCCCCTCTCTCTCTCCATCTCTCTCTCACACATACACGTAACACACACTTCATTTTAACTACATAGTAAGAGAAAGCATAAAACTTTATAGCAAGAGGTAGCTGAATTGTTAAACACTTGTCCAGTATTCTTAACATCTTGGGTTTAATGTCTGGAAGAAAGACAGATGTCCAGAGAAGCATAGCATAACATAATTCTAATCAAACTTTCTTTCTAAACTCCATAATCTAGCATTAAAATCCCCACTGGATTGGAGAAGGGACTATAAAAAACTGAATGATGCAGAAGTATTTTGTGTTATGGGTTAAATATCTGACTCTATTATCACTCTCTGAATAGTCCATATATAGCTAGATCAATCCATAAAAATCTCCAATGGTCCTATTAATAGAAAAAAATAACAAATACTCTGCTCACTGTAAGAGCTCCAGTACCTGGCACATTTGCTAATACAGAACAGGTCCATGGTATACATCACATAATGACCCCAAAACAAGCACTTACAATACAGAGAAATCTGCATGGGGTTTAAACTGGATTGCCTCATATGATCTTGTCTTCATTGGGAGATGGTTTTATATGATTGGCGTGTGTTCTGTCTTAAGAGGAAAGGCAATGCCTTTGTTCAAGATAATCTTCATCAAAGTCAAAGGAAACATTGTCTTGTTCTACTCTAGAAGAAAGCTGTATGAGCATGAGGTCACCATTTAATAAAACCCACTACATGTCTATCTGTTATTTGGCCCTTTTTTGTTATGTGAAAACTAGTATTTGGAATACAGGCACAAAAAAATGTACTGAAGCTCTAAATGCTTCCAAAGTGGTGAGTTCCAGTCTCAACGTGTGTGTTCCAGGGGACTTGTGTCTTTTTGGCCAACATCTTCTAAATAGTTGCAGGCCACCTTGTTAACTTAAAAGTAGGCAAAACTTCAACCTCTTTACATCTATGAAAGTTTCACATATGACACTAATTTAAAATTTCTTACTCGTATAGTAAGAATTTCTTTTTTTCCTAAAAAAAGAAAGTGTTGCCTCTACTTTAGACATGGAAGACTGAATAAAATACATATTTAATTTCTCCTGGGCCCTCCAGGAACTGATCAGCATTTAGGCAATATTGTTTTTAGGGAGATTAAAAGGGGGGACAATTAGCAAGCTCAAAATTCCAAAGAAAAATTTCTCCAACACACTAGAGTTTGCACACTCCCCCAACAGACTAGAATGCACACATTTGCTGAGACCCTATGCTGTAGAAATCCTTAAAAGTAAGAAAAGAACAAGAAATGCATCCAAGAATCCTAAGAATAAATATGAAGCTTTGGCACATTCGCATGCACACTTATATCGACCAGATTCATGCTTCTGAAAACTCCAAATAAAGAACGGATGTAAAGGTGTTCAGAGGGAGAAAGATCTTCCAGACAAGAGTCAGACTTCAGAGTCACCAAAGATTTCTTGTCAGAAACATCTAAGTCATGAATCTGTGTGGTGGGGCCTGTAAACGCTGAAAAGGCAAAACAAAACTACTAATCTAGACTTCTTCGATCAGTAAAAACTTATTTTAGAATAAGCTACACTTTTCAATCCAATAAAAGCTGAATATCCATTTTCAACAAATCTAAATAACAAGATGTTAAACAAAAATTATTCAGGGAGAATAATTAAAATAGCAGATCATTGGGTATAAACAAAGAAATGGTGGAATGGTTAAATGAAAAGTTAGTATTAAAGATATTTTCTAAACATACTAAAGGTATAATTCTCTCAAAACAAAACAGCTGGTCAGTGGTGGCACATGATTTTAATCCCTGCATTCTGAAGGCATAGGCAGGTCAATCTCTGAATTTGGGGCCAGCCTGTTATACAGAGAGAGTTCCAGGACAGCCATGGCTACACACAGAGAAACATTGTCTTCAAAAACGTAAGCAAATGAAAAAACCAACAAAAACCAGTAACAGTTGAGGCCGGCATGAGGGCTCAACAGGGAACAGTGATGGCTGCCACACTTGACAACCGGAGCTCTGTCTAGGGGACCCACATGGTAGAAGGGGAGAATGAACAAGCTGCTCTCGGATCTCCATGCGCATCAGTGCACTCACATCAATAAGTAAATGGAACAAGACCCTTCTTTTCTCATAGGAATTTTTGATCGTACAACAAATTGGGAGTCAACCTCAGGTCTTCAGGCTTGGCAGCCAGCGTCTCAAAGGGCAGAGTCAATTGAATTGGTGCAGGCAGAAAAAAGCCTCCACCAAGAATCAACAGTTCTGCCAATAAAAATGAAACTGTTGTAATTCAAGGTACTTAAACTTTCATTTACAAAACTGTCTGGCTATTTAAGCTGGAAATATGGTGTTCTTACCATTAGTGATCCAGTTTGAGTCCTGTTGCTGTAATTAAGCACTGGTCACAGCAACTTGCTGAGGAAAGGGTTCACTGGGCCTAAGTTGAGAGAAACCAAGGCAGAAGTTTGAAGCAAAAATCACAGAGGAACACTACTTACGGGCTTGCTCACCTCTCTTTCTCATATACCAAGGCCCACCTGCCCACAGGTGGCACCTTGCATATGGGGCTCATCTCTATCTCAATGAACAATCAAGGAAATGCCTCACAGACATAGCCACAGGCTAAGCCAATGAGGGAAATTCCTCAATGGAACTTTCCTATTCCCAGGTGTATTGAGGTGTGTGTCAAGTTGACAGAAACTAGCCAGTACAATTGGCATACACTGTAGGGATTCTTCTTACTGGTCTGCGCTCATTTGATATTGTCCTGATTGAAAGATTAAACGGATCTGGCTTCACAAGCAAAGATAACCCTCCTCACCCAGAGAAAGGTAATCAGGATCAGTCCGGGACACGTTTAAATCAGTTTTAAAAGATTTAGGTGACTACTTCAACATATGGTTAAGTAGACTACCATTATTAAGGTTCACTAAAATACTTTCCTCAAAACAAGTGTAGTAACACATTGCTTACAAATATGTGCATTCATTTGGCCTTAATCCATCACCGATTCTACCATCAAAATACTGATCATTTGAGGACACACCATTGTAAGGGAATACTATCCCATGGGTCATATTCAGTTGTGATCTTTGCCAATGTATTTCGTCCAAGAGTGGGTCTTAATCAAATGCTCTGCAAAACGGGTTATTACTCGATTAGTATTCTGTTAGTGTGCTCAAGGGTTAGCATGAATAGGAACTTTGTGGAAGCTTTGAGCACCACTGTTAGCCTCACCCCATTCCCAATTAGTAAATAAAGTACTAAGCCATAGACCTGATCGGGCGCAAGCCTGTGATGAAGTCAAGTTATCACTACGAGGAACTTGTCATTTGGTCAACCCAGTTAGGAATGTCTAAAATGCAAAGGTTGGCTCCTTTTCTGCTCAAGTTCTTCACTCTATGAATCAGTCCCTCCTATTATCCCGGAATCTTTGGCACTTGAAGCTCACTAGAGAGTAAATCTTCAAGACCTGTCAAGAACGACCTCTTCCTCAACTGGGACTATACGGAGAATGAGAGTAAGGTATCATTATATTTCAGCATCTGTTGAGGAGCGGGCAGTTTCTGCCCTGTGCTTGGACAGAACACCCAAGTTAGCTGAGGCCGCCTAAATGTTATAATAGGATTACTGTATTATGTCACAGTCTCTGTAGCCTGTCCTTTGAAATAATGAGGCAAAGTTGAATGCAAGGTTGAGGTTTCGTGAATATATCTCATTTTAGACTAATAAAATCCACATAGACCCAGGTCACAGTTGGCAAAGGAGGAAAGAGCAAGCAGCTCCTAGGGGATTATTTTAAAATGCTTTATATATTATCCGTAGTGAGACTTTTGCGGGACCTTAGTTTCTTCGAACCTCACCTTAAATGTTCTCATTTAAGGAGGAAGCAATGCTAATTAATTGGTTTACCAGACAACCAAACCCTGCACGCTGCAAACCAGTCAGTGGCAGACTGACTGCAAATAGTGCTGGGGATGGCTTGGGTGTTGAGTTTCAAGTTGGCCTCAAAGACCCGGCAATGCAAAGAGTTGTGCACCCCTTCTGCACAGATAAGGAGAGGTGCTCCTTAGTTCATGTCATTCATTGAACCAACCAGCATGACAGGGGGTCCTTTCTATCCAGCACTTTAAATTAAAAACATGAACTTGGGGGGAATCTGCTTTTGGGAAAGCTCTGTTCTCCACATTGAGAGAATATAAAGACTATTTTTGTGTGCGCACGCTCGAGAGGATCCGTAGTTTAGCTGAACAGACTATATGTACACATAAGCTTTTTAGCTAATAACTAATTGCTATGAATCTTCGGTTTAGCAGTCTCAACAATATGTATTATAAATGTTATGAGGATGAGAACCCTGTCTTGGGAAAAGGCATTTTTTAAATATCAGGATGAATGTTGGTATTTTAAGATGGGAAGGTGTGCTGCTTGGTTTTTTGACAACTCAACACAAGCTCCAGCCATCTGGGAAAAGGGATACCACAATTGAGAAAATGACCCCAGAAGGCTGGCCCATAGACAAAACAATGGGGGAATGTTCTTGCTAAATGACGGATGTGAGAGGATCTATCCTGTGGCCAGGGCTGTGGCCTTGGATTATATATGAAAGAGCACTGAGCAATTCATGGGAACAAGCCAGTAACAAGTGTTCTTCCATGGTCTCTGCTTCAGTTCCTGCACCCAGGTTCCTGCCTTGAGTTCCTGCACCCAACTTCCCTTAGTGATGGACTGTTACCTGAAAATGTAAGCTAAAATAAACACTTTTCTCCTAAAGATCATGGTGTCATGATCATGGCCATGGTGTTTGATTGAAAGCAAATTGAGGCAGAAGGCAAGATAGGCTGGGATGAGCATGAAGAAATAAGCAACAGTTTTAATTGAAGACTTTAATTTAAAGAAAGAAACTTGATTTCTGGTCAGTCAGCTCATTCATTGGCGTGCACACCATCTGGGCACCTCACATGCATTAAAACACATTCTGGATGATTTTGCATACCTTCCATTGCTTACGAATGCATCAGGCACACATTTTCTAGTATGCTCATTACATTCCATTAACACAGATGTTTACTTGCACAGACTCACACTATAAGGCCAAGAAGCAGTTAATGCACACCGCTGTATTGTGTACCCATGACTGCACTGCGCAGAATTACTACTCTTGAGTTGTTACTGATGAAGAAACTAAAGCTGGGGAGACTGTCACTGGTTTCCAGATGCACAGCTGGGGATGGAACTCACATCCATCTGGAGACAAATTGTATCTATAACCATTAAGACATGTTCCTTAACCCCTTTCCCTCTTTTCCTTTTATTCCAGTGACTCTAAGCCATGCTTAGAAATAGAGACTAAAGTGCAGATGATATTACAAATGGGTAGATCCAAGGGTGAGCACCCAGATTGATTCCCAGCTATGAGAACCATGCTCGACTTTCAGTACAAGTTGAGATGTCATCGGATACTGTAAAGAAGAATTGAGAGACACATAGGAAAGCTATATGAAGAAGAATATTAAGCACTGCTGATAACAATGAATACAATGGGGCAGGACCATTACCAGTACTTTATACATAGCAGGACATTTAGTTCCCCCAACAACTATGAAATAGGAAGCATAATTATCTCCATCTGGCAGATGAGACTCAGATACATCACATGACTTGTTCAGGAGCACAGTGCGAAAAGTGGAGCTTGGGTTCAAATATGTGTGGTCTGTCTTCATAGCCTGGGTTAACTTGTCTTCATAGCCTGGGCTAACTTGTCTTCATAGCCTGGGTTAACTTTGCTGTCGTACTCCTAAGGCATGGGTTTCTAAGGTGTGGCCAATTAGATAGTGGAGGCTATGAAGTTAGCTGACAGTTACATATGTAGTGGAAAAAAAGGGTAAAATTAAAGGTAACTCTTATTTACACATAATGGTTTCTCCTAGATTAGGATAGATAGGTCAAAAAAAGAGCCAGGATTTTGAGCAAAGACAATGGGTTCCATTTCAGAATATGCTGAGGTTATGGTAGTGAATATGACACCCTACTGCCAATATTTAGAACATGGCAAAAAAATTTAGAAAGCTTAGTTTCATAAAGGAAGTAGATAGTGGGGCCAGGACAAGGACAATTAGAGGGAACTGCATCTTTGGAGACTGTGAAGTTGTAGCATGTTTGACACAAGGCCTCGAGAGAAAGCATTGAGGAAGCAGACATGTCACAAACGGACATGGGCTCTCTAGTAGTCATTAGTACTAAGATTAAAAAGTTAAGCTGTAGAAAGGGTAAAAAAGGTGAGTGGGTAAAGAAACTGTAGGAAAACCACACCCAGGGCCCAAGCAAAAGGACAAGAAAGGACACGCGGCAAGTGGTAGAGCCTCACGACCAGAATGAAGACAGTGTAAGGGCCTCAAGGCAGGGGCATGAGGGATGAGCTCAGGAATCAACCAGAAACTGCTAGGCTTTGGTTATACAGTGCCTCCTCTAAAAGGTCCATGTGCTGAAGGCTTAGCTCCAGCTAACCTTGCTATTGTGGGAAGCTCTAGAACATCTAGGAGGTTGAGAGGAACGGTAAAAATGGGTCACTGTGAGAAGCTGTCTTCAGGGACTCTATCTTGTCCTCGATCTTTATTCTCTTTCCCTCCTGGCCACCAGAAGATGAGCAACTTGCCCTTTTAGTCCCTCCCCTCTGGGACCCCCTGCCTCAGCATATCTCAGAATCAGCAGAGCTGACTGGCCATGCAGCAACCCCCTAAAACAATGGGACAGAATACATTTTTTTCTCATTTTATATACTAGTTTTTCTTGGGCATTTGATCATGATGAGAAAATGTCCAGTTAGGGCAGAAATCCAGTGTGACTGGAGGATGGAGAAGAGAGGAGAGCAGGAAGGAAGGACACTGGGGAACCACGTGGTTATGGCCTTAGGCTATGGCAAAGAATCTGAGTTTTATTCTAAGCCTGATGACAGTCCATTGGGATATTTGGGAGAAAGTGATTCCGTAACTTAAGTTAGAGTTTCCCCACATCACTTTTTAGGTCTTAAATACAAAATAGCAAGCAAGCAAAGGCCATTGAGGGAATAGTTTCAGAGGCAGCTCAACAGTTAGCACAGGAGATGGTGCCCTGCACAGTCGTAGGAAATGCTAAGATGCTGAAGTTCTGGTACATTCTGTGCTAATAGGATATCTGGATGGATTGAATGCAAGGACTGAGCCAAGGGGTATCTCAAGTAATTCCTGGATTGACAAATCCAACATCAGAGTGATGCATGTGTTATTAACTGAGATGGGAATTTAGTGTGGTATTGAGATGAAGCCTAGAAATCTACACTAGCCTGGCAACTGGAATGGTCACGAGGGCCTGGCAAGTGTGGTCTCAGGGAAATGTGGGAGGAATAGCTGATTGGGGCAGAATAAGGGACAAACTTAGACATCATGACTTCACACATGCCTACTGCTACCTCTTCTACCTCCAAAACACACATATGCGTAGTCATGCAGGCAGACGCACAAGAACATGGGTACACTTCATACTTGCATATAGACATAATGACCATGGCATACCCATAGGCTTAGTACGTGCACACATACATGCACATACTGCACTCGTCGTTGTGAATTACGTGCCCTCTCATTCTACTGCCAGCGTCCTTAGACACCTTCCTTTACCACTTTCTATAGGGAGATGGGACCCCAACTCCAGAAAGTGCTAATCACAGAAATCAAAGTGCAGCTGGTGGCCTTAGAGTCAAGCTCAACACAACTGTCCCTTCACCCTTCATGTCACCATCTGTAGCTGTTAGCAGAGATGGTTTAGCCTTCACTTTCATCAGTTCATCCCCTTGGACAATGTGGAAATTATAATGGCTGTAAGAAAGAATTCTTAAGACAACTTCCCACCATCCATATTCATCATGATACCCACTTCAGCACTCCTTAAATTTGGGGCCCAAAATGCAAACAATAAAATGAGAAATTCTGACCCCCCAAAAGCTGCTAACAGCATTTTTGCATACTAATATGTTCTAGACATTGCATTGCACACTTCTCCCTTATTTAAATGATTGACTCTCTAATCTAGAATGGAATGTGTGGAATGACTTTGAATCCAAATTTAATGAAACAGGATGAATAATATACACCCATTCACTAGACTCATTATATACCGCCAAGCATGGCTTAGAGTTACAGGGATAAAGGGGAAAGAGGAAAAGGGAGGACAAGGAACATGTCTTAATGGCTATAGATACAATTTCTCTCCAGATGGATGTGAGTTCCATCCTCAGCTGTGCATCTGGAAACCAGTGACAGTCTCTCCAGCTTCACACACACACACACACACACACACACACACACACATAATAGGATGAGGGACAGTATATTTGGGAAGTTTCTTGGGAATCAGGAGCACAATCTGGAAGAGAGGGCCAAGATGACCAAGAAATATTCTCCACTGGTAAACAGCACATTACACATTGCAGATAGAAGAAAAAAAAAGTAGGCTTCTGCAATTACCCCAGAATCTCAGACGCCACCTCTGTAAAAGTTTGCTAGCTTGGACTGGCTCTAATCACATTTTGTTCCTAATACTATAAGCATTTTTTTTTTAATGAGTGAAGTTGGCAATACAGACAGCTTCTCTAGTGAAATTTCCAGAGCTCTGTGAGTTCAGCCAAGCCAATGTCTGTTCTGTGGCTATGGCCTTGTATCCTACTGGATTAAAATGGGATTTTATGTGAGATGAGTAGAGATGGATTGAGACAGAAACTCAGGGCAAAAGAAAAGAAAGAGCTTAAGACCATCAAAATAGAATAGTAAGTGAGTTCTGGTAATTCATCCTAGTGATACCACTGAGCCAAGTGGCAGCTGTGGTTAGGGAAGACGTGGAGGGACATTGTGTAACTCAAGAATATTAATGTTAACCTCTCTAGGTTACTCTGAGAATCAAACTTGATGAAACTTTTGAAAATGTAACACTTGAAAGGATTAGACAGATGTTCCTTGGCTATTTTAAGATCTCTGGCATCTTCTAGATTCTTCAAAGGGGAGCAAGGCCTAAAGCATGGTCATGAGACTTAAAGTGGGAAGGCTGGGATACATTTGCTCTGTCATTTAACCCTTTTGAGCCCAAGGTTCTTCATATGCAAGGGAGACTATGAAATCAATTATGTTAAATATCCATTACAATAAATTCAAGAAGAAATGGCCTCCACATACCAGACTGAATAGGAGAAAGCATTCCTGAGGGACAAGAGGTAGAATGGCAAAGTAGATATTGTTTATGGAATACTAATATGCACAATTTCTTCCTGGTAGATATACAAATACCAAGAGGATAGGCAGAGTGCTCCTGTCACACTAAGATGCTGAGGCTTGCTTATTGCCACTCAACTCAGCTGATGTCCTCCACATTTTGTTCTCCTCTTCTTAGCACATTAGACTTTATACTCTCCCTGTCACAACACCATTATCGTGATTTAGATTTTTGCAGTTACAATCAAAGAAGGCAGAAGGAGAAAATGGAGCTCAGAGGTAAAACAGCTGGTTCTCCTTTTTATCAAAAACGAAGATGTTTTCCAGAATTCTCTACCCTCATCAGTAGACATCTACTTATATGCATTCCATGCCTCCAGTTTTTATTTGTATCTGGTTGCTACTTGTCTTGGCCACATCTAGCCATAAGGCTGGATCAAAGAAAGCACTCTTTAACAAAGTGGCAGGATCTCAGGATGGTACCCAGGGCACATCTGAAATCTGAGGCCTCTTAAGGAACTCGAATGACAGGTTTGTACCACCGTTCCTGGCACTCAGATTTTATAACAGAGTTGGGCCAGGGCAGTAGTAAAAGAGTACAATAAGCCACTGCTATCCAGGCAGGAATGTGGGTATTGTACCTTAAATGAAGGCCTGCCAGCATCAAGCTACTCGTCTATATCCTAGAGGAACACTAAAAGCAGAGCCTTGCTCTGTAGACCATAACTTGGTGTCATGTGGCCTGGATCAAATAAAGCTTCATTGTTAAGCTTTAAGTCACAACAATATGTTTTGACATCCCTCTGATTATATAACAGTATTGATTTTTACTATCTAGAAGTAAATAAAGTAATAGATTCTAGAGCTAGCTGCAACTGTTCTGACATGGATTGGGGTCTTAAGACTAGTATTATTTTAAATTTATTTTGTTCTTTTTTTTTGTTTCTTGCTTTTTTTCTTTATTCTCCTCTTATACAATACATCCCTACCACAGCCTCCCCTCCTTCCCCTCTTCCCAATTAACACATACTTGATTAAAGAGACATTAAATGCATAATTTAGCTGAATTGAGCCACACAAACTGCTCACCAAATATACCCAGTCTATATACACTGATGCTTCCTATCTAGTAAGTACAGAATATGTATTTGTTGAATAAATTAATGCAAAGCAACTGCCACACTCTACCCAACATCTTTCTTTATATTGATGACATTCTTCATCCCGCTGCTTGCGTGAGGTACATTCTAAAATCCTTCGGTATCTAAGGTGGTAAGTTTAAGAGTATTATATGCTGCCCTAACAGTGGACAGTAATTACTGGTGATCTGCTATAATGACGAATGTAGGATGTGGTTGATGTCCTTCCTGAATGTGCTGGGGAGCTGGACAAAGGCCTGGAGAAGTTAAGTTGTCATGTAGAGTACTGCTCAGGTTCAAGCCATGTGGTCTCGCCTCGCAACATGGAATTCTGGCGGCAAGCATGTCTACAGCAACAATTTTTGAGACTGTTGTGAAGTCCACATGTCCTCTTCAATCTTCCCTCCTCCTCTAAGTATCACAGAGGACAATGGCCTGTATACCATTCCCTGAAAACTTGGGTTAGAGCAATAAATGATGCAGTAGATACTGGACCTGGTTATAGAGAATAAACCCATATGACCACTAGTAGCTGTTAGGAATCTGTCTTTCTTTGCTGTAGTTCTGTCTGATCTTCTCTTGAAAGAGCAAACTCGGGATTACTGTTATTAAACCGATAGATTTTGACTCAAAAACAATAGTATTGTATGTAAAAAAAAAATCTGCTACTGTATATTGGATGCCCTGGTGGTCAGAACATGGTTGCTGCCATGTTCTAGTCACTTTGTGCTTATGTTCATTCTCTCATCTCCCTAAGTACTGAGTCACTTGAACACCTGTCCTTGGTGTGGATAAACACCAGGTTGTTATGAGTCCCTTGCTATTCAGTTTTGTCTCTGGTAGTGATGTCATAAACTCTCCTTATTGTAAGTTTTCCAAGGGCAAGACCCATGACTTCATTTCCTGTATAAATGTCTCTGTGACACTGGCTAACAGTTGGTCACACTTTGATGACCCTGACAAGGTATCTAGGATTTAACATTTTAGTAAAGAGAAACAAAGACACTCCAAACACCAGGGCTTATGGCACTGACTCAGCCAATATGGCTAATGTTACTGTATTTCATTGGGTGACTTAACATGTTATCATTACAACCTTAGTCCTGCCTGCTGGCATAACCAATCCAATTCTCCTTACTTCCCATGTTAGATCCCTTATTGAAAAAAAAGAAGATCTCTAACTGAGATTCTTAAATGATGTATGAGAACACAGTTACTGAGCACATCAAAGCCCCTAAGCTGTTTGGTTCAGAGATTCTATTTTTATATCTTCATCTTCTTAATTCTCCAAACTGAATTCTACATTTACTTTGGGCTGTTTGAAAACTAGTGCTTGTGTTTGAAAGACCACTTTGAGGCCTTGGATTATAAAGCAAGCATACAATCCATTTTCCTTTTAGCGTTAGGCAATGCAAACATGAACTGTTCTAAAGAGTTAGTAAGACTGCACTGTAAGAGCATTAATTAGAAATCTGCTTGGTGGAGAAAGTAAGAATCTGTGGGTGGACAAATCTATAACAGATTTCATTCAAACTTTTAAATTCAATTTTACCAAAAGGACTTGGGGCTTAAAAGAAAACAGACAATCACTTCTTTGGCAAATGAGAAGAAATTAATTGCCATGGAGTGGTCAAAATTCTTGATTCTGAAGAATTCTGTGCGCTCTCAAATAAGTGAACATACTATTTGAATCCCTTCTAACGAAGAAAAAAAAATCTTAAAAGGCCAAAAGCAAAGGCATCTTAGATGTTAAATAGATGCTTGTTTTTCCAATATGGAGACGCTGGTGAGTCATGTTTAAAGTAATCAGAATGGATTAAGCTTTATTTAAACACTGTGGAGGCAAAGGCTATGGGAAAAGCCCTTTGGGAGCTTCCCTCAACCCTAAATATTTGCAAACAGGGTTTAGCGGGTCCCAACACACCACACATTTTTTGGGTCTAGTTGGATGGTTTGGTTTACTAGAAGTTGTCCTTCACCTATTATTTTCCTGTCCTGAAGACAGCCGCTATTCGTTCTCCATTGCCTGCCTTCCTCAAACCCTGATGGTTGTTCTCTATAGGGGCCTACTGCTCTGTTACAAAAGGTGACACAGGCTTGGGTGAATTGCTCCATGTTCTTGAATGAAAACATGATCTCTACCTGGAACCAGGTTACAGCCTTCATTTCAAGAACGGGCCTCATACCATGCTTGAGACACCGTTCCAAGCCACGTTGCCTAAATTGCTTTCACGTGTCATTCACTCTAGTTGCATGGAAAGCTGGTTTTTCTCTGGCAATGGGCGACATTTTCCTGGCCCAGCGATCACATGCTTAGAAGGTTTCTACTCTTGCATGAAGGCAAGTTCTGGCCAAAGGAGCCTGGCTGACATGATGGAGCTTCAGATTCACCAGACACACAGCACAGACAGACAACAACTGGCGCCATGCTGTGCATTCCTACCCATCTTCAGCCGTTCCCAGCACATTAGGGAGAGTCAAAGGTCTTCCCTTTGTTTTCAACAACTGAATCAAAGTCTCCAGGATCTAAATGCTGAACTGGCGCTCAGGACATTGAGGAAATTAGGGAATGTTAATGCAATCATCTAAATTAAACCATTGGAGCCATGTCTTTTAAACTTGACTGTGCATTAGGACTGCCTTGGAAGCTTGAGAGAAGAATACAGATGTCTGGGCTGCTCGCTTCAGAGATTCTGATATAATTGGTCTGAGATGCAACCTGGACATGTGGCTTTTTAAAAGCTCTGTGGATGGATGTATTGTGTCACAAAGGTTGGTAACCTCTCAACTAGATTTCCTGAGCCAATAGTTATCATGAACTTAAGATTTGGAATAGAATTGTGGTCCTTAAAATCACCTGCATACTACAAATAACTGGGTACCCATTAAACTACTGACTTTAATGTACAAAAGCATCCATAGAAAGTCTAACTTAATTATGTAGCTAAGCTGTCATATGTATGAGATGTACCTATATTATATATGACACATATATACATATAGAGATATGTGTGGTTATGCATTGCTTAATGACAACTAGTTTCTCAGAAATTATTCTTTGGGAATCACTGTATAGAGATTATAGAGTAAGTATGAAGATTAGTATGACGATATAACATAGTAACAGCATTGTATATGTGGTCTGTGGACTGAATCCTTGTGATAAGGCACAGGAATGCTTATGTATATTATGATTTGGATATAAGATGTCATCTATGTGTTTTTATGTTAAATACTTGGTTCCCATCTAGAAGAGATAGTTTTGTAAGTTTCTAGAAACTCCCATCAGGAGCTGGGGTTTGTCAGAAGGAAATAGTTCACTGGCACATCCTTAGGGATAACTCGTCCTTGGTCTCTTCATGTCTCACGCCTTGCTTCCTGTCTGCAATCATGTGTACAGGTTCTCTTCTAGCATATTCTCACTGCCATGATGCTCTGTGCAAGCAGATGGAACCAAGTAAGCATGGACCAACCTTTTGAAACTATGAGCCAAAATGAGTCTTCACACATTTTAAGTTGTTTATATCAGACATTCTTTCACGATGATGAGGAAGTGATAATTGTACTAATAGGAGGAATGTGTATATGTGTGTGTGTGTGTGTGTGTGTTGTGTTAAGACACAGTGCAATATATGCCTTTTTAGGTGTATAAAGTAGAGAGCTACACTATGTGCAGCAGCCAATTCTGAAATGATCCAGTGATTTCTTGCTTTCTGATATCTGAGTGCTGTCTCCTCCTACCCTGAACGAACAGTGACTTGCGTTACAGTGGAATACTGCAGAAAGGGCAGTGTGGCCCATTACAACTTCAGCCTTGGTTTCTTGGGTCGTGTGCCCTGACTGATGGCATCTCTGTGGATTCTTCAGCAGCCCTACAGCAGCCTCTGTGGAAAGACGCTGATGCTTCCTACCAGTAAGAGGCACCGTTCTGTCATTCATGGGAGTGACCCTCAAACATGGATTTGCCAACTTCAAGCAAGCCATCAGGATGGCCACAACCAGAATTTAGAGAAACTGTGAGTTGGAAGTGTCCAGAGAAATGAAAGGCCATAAGCCAATAGGATTACACATGGGTTCTTCTGCAGTGGCATTGCTCCTGTCTATAACTGAAGAAACGGAGCTTCAGAGATGATAAGCAGTTATCGTGAGGACACAGAGCCTCTACCTAGAAATAACTGTTCAGCTACTGTCCTCCAATCCTGGACTTTTAGGACACTATACAGTTTATATACACACACACACACACACACACACACACACACACTATATATATATATATATATATATATATATATATATATATATATATATATATGTATATATATATCTTTAGTATCATGTGATAGGGAAGAAATTACAATGGTGGCTGTAACTTAGAATAACAAGCCAACGAAAGCAGATTCTTCCAGACAGCTCTGGTGTTGTCTTAGCATTGCCAATTGTCCCAGAGTAATTAGACCATCAAAATGCTGTTCTTTCCCTAGTCACATCATGGCTTTTATTGCTTCCTTAAGTCCCCAAAGCTAAAGCAATTCTGGGAGCATCATCCATTTTAATCCTCTGGCCTTCTAACTAATGTATCAAAACTCAGATTATAGCATATATGTTACAAGTGGCTCAATGGATAGTTGCCCATACCTGAAACCTCCTGTGTTTCAAGTTAAGTCGTTTAGGTTTTTGCAACTCTAGCCCAAGCAGCTAGAGAACATATCATCAAGACAACTTCTGCATGGTATAAAGAAAAGTCCCTGAAGTTTGAGAGGCTGAAAGTCTCTGCTCTGGCTCTGTAGTCAGACACCGTTCCCATCAGCTCTGATTAAACTCTTGCAGGATCGGGCCCAGGAGTGGGTCCTTTGGGAGCTCCCTGTGTGATTCGGTGTATAACCAGAGTT
Source organism: Mus pahari (assembly GCF_900095145.1). Classification (NCBI taxonomy): domain Eukaryota; kingdom Metazoa; phylum Chordata; class Mammalia; order Rodentia; family Muridae; genus Mus; species Mus pahari. The sequence continues at coordinate 45,344,331 of NC_034605.1, read as the reverse complement.
GTAGAGGACTGATGTAATCTTTTACAATCTGTTTCCTCATTTGCTAAGTGTAGGTAATAATACTGATGCCCTTGGTGGTTTCTTGAGAGGATTAAGGGCAATTACAGTAAAGCTCCAAGTACGGTACCTGGCACATCATTGGTACACAGTGAATGCCATCCATCAGTATTTGCGGTTTGTCTTAACATTTTTAGTGCATTATACAAAGTATACAGTTACTTATATCCATCTATTGGCTTCCACTCTTCAGAGTGTTCTTTTATACTTAGAACTTCCTTCCAATCCAGACAGCAAGTAAATACATATCTCATTTTCTCCAAGTTACTTTTTTTCAATTTTAATTTAGCACTTATCACATCTATCTGGAATTTACCATCTTGCTAAGCAATATAAGGTGTGGCCAGTTTAGTTTTTTCAACAAAGAGCTTTTTTTTCCCCCTGCTTTCTTTTTTTTTTTTATTAGATATTTTCTTTATTTACATTTCAACTGTTATCCCATTTCTTAGTTTCCCCTCCGAAAATGCCCTATCCTCTCCTCCCTCCCCCTGCTCCCTAACCCACCCACTCCTGCTTCCTGGCCCAGGCATTCCCCTATACTGGAGCATAGAACCTTCACAGGACCAAGGGCCTCTCCTCCCATTGATGGCTGACTAGGCCATCCTCTGCTACATATGCAGCTAGAGACACGAGTCCCACCATGTGTGCTCTTTGGTTGGTGGTTTAGTCCCAGGGAGCTCTGGGGGTACTGGTTAGTTCATATTGTTGTTACTCCTATGGGGCTGCAAACCCCTTCAGCTCCTTGGGTACTTTATGTAGCTCCTTCATTGGGGACTCTGTGCTCTGTCCAATGGATGACTGTGAGCATCCACTTCTGTATTTGCCAGGCACTGGCAGAGCCTCTCAGGGGACACTTTCCCATTCCTGTGCACTAAAATCTTTCTTCCTGGCATGACCTGTGATGTCAGGTTAGAAGGATTGATTTTTGGATATTGTAACTGACATAAACTGATTGCTCCTATATTCTTATTCTAACTTAAAAATAATTAATTTTAGGATGTGTGTGTGTGTGTATGTGTGTGTGTGTGTGTGTGTGTGTGTGTGAGACATATGTACAGCTAAAGGAGGGGCCAGAAGAGGGCATTAGACTCTCCAGAACTGGAGTTCAGATGTTTGGGGCTGCCTAATCAATGTGCTAGAAACCAAACCTAGGTCCTCTGAAACAGCAGCAAGTGCCCTCACCTGTTTCATTGCGCTCAAGTGGTGAACCATCCCCCTGGCCCTCTTATCCTAACTTTTTCATAAACAGTTAATCAATGGAATTTTTACAATGGATTTAACACCTGTTGAGTACGTTTGAATATGTATCATTCCCATTTACTAGAAGTTTTCTTTTAGTGGCATACCATTTAAGCATCGAATTCCTGTTTTTTAATTTAAATACTTGAAATCTTTGCAGGCCGTGTGTGGGTATGTGTAGGCAGGTGCACATGCATGCATGTGAATATATGTATGCACAGGCCATAGCATGCATGTGGAGGTCAGAGGGCAGCCTCGGGTGTTGTTTCTCACCTTCTATGTTGTTTGAGGCAGCGTTGCTCCTATTTCTTAGTCATGGCTGTCCACACCAAAAGCCCAGGAATTTCCAGGGATGCTCCTGGCTCTCATCTGGTCTCACTGCTGGTGTGCACTGCTGCTTATCTCCATGTAAAAGAGCACTTTAGCATGGATGTGTTTGGCTTTCTGCCTTCCAGAACACTTGTTCCTAGGTCTCCATCACCTGGGAGTAGCCCAGCTTGAGAGAAAGACCTTCAAGGGCTATGTTATGACATGCTGAGTTCCTTTGGGGCTGCGTCATCTTTATCTTAAATTTGACCATATTCACATATTGCTCCAAACCAACGCACACTACAGCCTTGGTGCTGCCCATTAATCACTAAGCACTAGGGTGAGGACAGTCAGTTACTGTCATCACTTCTGAGTTCTTTCTGTAAGGTTCCTCCACTGAGTATGCAGTGTGCATTATGTCACACACTTAAGTTGATAGTAAGTCCACAGAGTCCTTGCCACTCCTTTCTTCAAAGGGTGAAACTAATTCTCAGCCACAATTAATAACTCGCTACTAAGAATGAGAAAATGGAAGAAATTATGGCCTGAGACTGCTCTTTGCTTGTTTGCTTTCCTGGGTCACCTAGGGGCCAGTCGCCATGTTGGTAGGACACTCAAATAGCCCTTGAAAGAAACCCATGTGGCAAGGAGCTCCTGACAGGAGTTAGTGGTAACTTACCGATCACTTGAATGGTCATTGGAAGTGGACCCTAGAGAGATTGGGATGGCCACAGCACCAGGCAGCTATTAACATATTTGATCACAACATCCTAAGAGATGTAGAATTTCAACACCCAGCTAATAATTTCTCGCCTCCTGAAATATGTCAAATTCAGTGTCAACTGGTTTTGAAGCAGCTGAAGCTGATATAGTGCACAGCAGCAGATGTCTACTGGATTTGTTTAATCTTTAAAACAATCTTGGAGATACCCTCACGAGTCCTCCGCTTTACAGGAGAAAGCCAGGTGACGGCATACCAAGACCAGTGGTCAGGATTTGATCCCAGGTGGTCTTGGTGCAAGGTTCCTTCTTGCCCACTGTAGTTTTTCATGCTGATTCTCCAAGTCACCTTGATCTTCCTTGATTCAATTTTTAAAAACAACTGAGAGAGGAAAAAAAAAAAAGATAAAGGGCAAGATGACTGTGCCACTAAGGACAAATGCATGTCATTGTACCATTAAGACCAACCAAGGGTATTTGCAAGTATTTGGCCTTCAATCTCACAAGAAATTGAAGAAAAGGGGGGATTCCACTCCTAAGAACCTACCTATTTGGTACCTGTTGTGGGATGAATATAGCATAAGTCCCTCCCTTAGTACGACCCGAAGGAGACTTGACATTCATATTATAAATGAGGACAATGGAACTGTGAATATACTTTACATAAAAGGAAAGCATGCACTCATGCAATAATAAAAACTAAAACCAAGAAAGTAATAGCAATGACAATAAAATTAATGATAAACAGAAGATATTTATTATAACTATTTGAGAGGGGGCAAGTTCCACTCCACTACTCAAATAATGTGATTCATAATGAGTAAATCCTATTTAAATAAACGAGTCCAGTTGGCAGATAATACCGCCAGCTTTGCTAAAGGGTAATTGACAAATACAGGTTGTAGCTGTTTGAGGTATAAAACATGATAATTTGTTACATTTGTAGATAATGGCATGACTAGTACAATCACACTGTCATCCAAATCAGCACATTTAGTCAGAGAGGAAATGTGCTGCATACCCTGAAAAGGGCCTTTTCTTCTGTGCCAGGTACAAGTATAAGTTGGCACGTGTAAAGGAAATAACTTGCTAACATATACTAGAAATGTTTAGAAGGCCATGCTTAGTGGCTCATATAAATGGTTAACTTCATAGGATCTAGAATCACCATGAAAATTGACTTCAGGTCATGCTTGTGAGGGAATCTCTAGATTGGGTGGCAAGACCCACTGTAAATGTGGGTGTCATCATTCCCTAGGCTAGAGACGAAGCGAGCAGCTCCCTGTAATCATCACTCTCTTCTTCCTGTGGATAGAGTGTGACCACACACACACACACACACACACACACATGCGTAAAAAAATCTTAAAAATAAAATTAAAATTAAACATAAGAGGTTAACACACAAGGCTAGTCCCGCTGTTCTGAAATTTTTCATCATCAACGGGTCCACCTACGACAGGGTATTCACTGATCAGTATGTCTGATCTGGTCCTTGGATCTGATGTGACAGCCTTTCAAAGTCAGTATTATTTTTGGTTACTACAGGTGTGCATGTTTAATCTTCATGCAAAGTTAAAATCTGACATATTGCTTTGGAGAACACTAAGAATGATTGTCTAATCTGGATGTGAATAAGAACAACCTTTTATGAGACACTGATACCCAATAAATGTGAGAAAACATTTTCCTTTAGACAGCATGGTTTACACAGAGGCTTTCAGATAAATGGTCTTACTAAATCTTTTCTTACTAGATGCCAAAGGAATCGGGCAATATTGGTTGAGTTCCTTTGTCAAATAGGGTGCTCATGTAGTCACTTTATTAATGATATACACAACAAAGAAGGAATGTCTTCCAGCTCTTAATAAACTCTTTCAGTTAGAATTTAGAAGAGTTACTAATATTTACCTTCAATTGTACTTTAGAGGTTGCTTAACCTCCACGATCCCATTTTAGGTAACAGAGATCCATCTCCCAGATTCTCAGAGGAAGGACCTTATGTACAAACTCCCGGGAACCCTAGATCTTCATGTTCCACCCCACTCCCACACTTCCTTCCCGGCCACTCTCACTCTGCTTGGATATTGTCTTCTCCAGAACGTATTGGTGCTTTCGAAACCAGCCCTGCCGTAGGCCTCTGTCTCCCTGACCATCCCCTCTTGTTCTTCAGATGTTTCCTATTGAATTGAAACAGTTGCCATTAACCGAACAAGACCCTCCTGAGACTTTCACTGCTAATGTTTCCAAATAGACGGAGGAGATCCTTGAGAGAGTTGGCCTAGTAATGTTTTCATGTGGAGGGAGGAGGAGGCCTGAAGAGCTGTATCGTAAGTTGACTATTCTTCTGCAAGTAACTTTTGACCATGCTCCATCCACTAAACCAAATTCCTCTTACCTATGCGCCTAAGAGAATCTCCTTATGCACATTCCTGTAGGAAATTGCTTATCAGAGCACACACACACACACACACACACACACACACACACGTTAACCTTATACATATTCCTAAAGGTATCCCCTCACCCAAACTTCTGTAAATAACCTCTTGCCCATGCTTATGCAGACAACTTTAATATCTTTATTGGGTGGCCGAGCTCATCTTGGGTGGAATTATTTCTATTTGGCCTATTGGTATCCTATGTGTGCATTTCTTTGTATCTCCCCAGGGAATATAATCTCACACCTCTGCTTAGAATAATTTCTTTTATTTTGTATTAGGACACTAGTTATTCGATCTTCCACTTATTCAGAAACCATTACTTCCACATTACCAGCTCTTATTCTTTATGCTGAAGAAACATTCAAGTTTTCTACTTTGTATGCAGTATTTTCTCTTAATAGAAACCTATACAAAGGAATTCTGGTTCCAATAATGATATGCTGTGTAATTCAGACTCAAGGAGTAACCTTGGGGCTGTTTACCTCTTGACAGTGGCTTCTGATTCAAATAGAGATTACTGACATTATGACTTAGATCTTTAAATCTTATAATACTATAGGGTAAGAATTAGAAGTTCATGTTGTTTGTTTGTTTCAGAATGATCTACAAAAAAAAAAAACCCACTAAGAAGTTCATAGGGCTGGGAAGTTCATAGGGCTGCTGGAGAAGATTCATCAACGATCTCACCCAACTGTGGACTCTACACGACATAATGTCAGGTAGCTGACCACCAGTGCAACAGGGCACAACTATTCTGATGGTAACCAATTGACTTCTTACTGTATGTGATGCCCACTCCACTGGAAGAAAATTGCCTGGAGCTGTAAACCTAATTCAAAACCAATGACTAGGATGGCCATAGTGGTAAACATATTACTGATACTTTACCAAACGGACATGGTGTCAAACTTCCTCCTAAATACTTTTGTTAATATCTGTAATAGTCAGGGTTCTCTAGAGAATAGAACTTATAGAATGAATATATCTATAGTTATTCTAAATCTATAGATAGATAGATAGATAGATAGACAGATAGAGGGTTTATTAGAATGGCTTACAGGCTATGGTCCAGCTAGTCCAACAATGCTTGTCTACACATGGTCCAAGAGTTCAGTAGTTGTTCTTTCTGTGAGACTGGATGTCTCAGATAATCTTCAGTATACCAGAATCCTGATGAAGTAAGCTCTAAAGCCAGTGAAGGGATGGCCTTGCCAGCAAAAGCAAGAGCAAGCAGGCAAAGAACCACTTTCCTTTCCCCTGTCCTTTATATAGGCTGCCAGGAGGAGGTGTGACCCATAGTAAAGGTGTATCTTGCCACCTCAAGGATCTGGATTAGGAGTGGGCCTTTCCACTTCTAATGATTTAATTAAGAAAAATGCATCATGTGTGTCCAGCCATTTGGGTTTAGTCAATTCCAGATGTAGTCAAATTGAAAACCAAGATTAACCATCACAGTTTCTGCAGGTTAGTTGTCTTTTCAGCCTTGGTCAGGGAATAGAAGTGAAGGCAGTAACTCATAATGGTCCAAAGTAATAAGAAAAGATGCCCATTGGGTACTCAACCCTAAATGGCCACCCATCTCACCTTCTCCAAGGCTCAGAGAACACTTTATGTAAGAGGGAACAGAAAGAACTTAAGATTGGGCAACTGTCCATGAAATGCTGTCTTCTGGATGTGAGAAGGACTTGCCTACTGCACACATTAACAGCAGTTGTGGTCACCTGCTCAAGACTTGGCCCATCAACATTTTGTTATGGATGAGGGAGGGACTTATGAGGTCTTATCCATCCCCAGGGAGCTTTAGGCAATTAATAGTTCCTGAAGGAAGAAGAGCCATAGAACTTTGGGATGTCACCATTGATAACCTTGCTGCCTTTACTCAGGTAAACATATTAAACTAACTAAGCATAGTGTGTTACACACACATATAAAGGAGACATGGAACTAGAAGGGGAACTTACTAGGAAAAAGATGGGAGTTAGGAGGGAATGCACAGGGATAAGAGAGAACACTGCACATTATATATGTATGTGAACTTAAAGAATAAATTTAAATGATCATCAATCTTACCATACTTATTAAATTCTTGGTGATTCTCGCTCATCTGATTGAAGTTTCGGGTGAAGATTTTGTGTTGATAAACATGACGCTTGAATCTTCCCTTCCATTGTCTCGGGGGGGGGGGTTGCTTTGAACACCTTAGGAATGGTCATTACTATCCTATTCCACCATGGCCATTAAATAGACTCTTCTAAGGAGACTTCTTGTTTTGATCATCATTTCATTTCATATTTTCATCCTCCCAGATGGCATGGTCCTTGAAGGCAGAAGCAGGGCAGTCTTCCATTCTCGTCGCTCAAAACAAGCAAAGTAAGTGATTCATACTACAGGCAATACATTAAAGACCAGAAGGAGGGAAGTAACTCTTCTCCATGGACATTCTACATGTATTAGCATGCATGCTCCTGGATATAGATAGACTAAATTCCTTTTACACTAACTTACCTCTTGGTATTCCTTTGACGAGTGGAAGGTGAAGTGTAATTTGAGTCTTCAGAGTCTGTATCACCCTCGTCCAAGAGGCTGCTGAGCAAGCCAGAGCTTGCGTGAAGAAGAAGGTTGGAAGTTCTGATGTTCCTTTTGCAAAGAGAAAACCGTGTGCTTGGCAGCTTGCTGACATGAGCATCTGAGAGGGCTGACAGAGCAAACTTTGTTTTAAATACTTTCCGTTGTGTGGTCAGTAGCATGGCACATGAGTGCAGGTACCGTGGTGGCCAGATGAATTGAATTCCCTCAGGAGCCAGAGTTACAAGTGGTTCCCAATTCAGGTGCTGATTATCATACTCTCAGGTCCTCTGCCAGAACTGTGTATGTTAACTGCTGAGCCATCTACTGAGAGAGCAATATTTTTTTAAAAAAAATTATGATTATAACTACATAATTGTATTTTGGGTTCCATAAAAATCTTGACGTTTATGAGCCCCTCTCCTGTCCGTGCTAGAATTCTGACTGCTTTGATATCATGCTAATCTCGTCCCTGTTGCCACATTGCTGTCACTGCCTGTGTGCAAAGTCCCCCCACCATGACCAGAAGACAGTGTTTCACACACCAGTCCTCACGACACACCATCCCCTAGCTGAGGAGCTGAGGGTAACTGATGGCTGCCAGGAGAGGGGGCAGCCAGTTTACCAAGGGTGCTGCTCCTGATGGGTTAGTCATGTTCCAAAGCATGGTCCTATACCCACAAGCACATACTGGAACCTCAGTAAGCTCAGCGGGTTTTTTGTTTTTTGTTTTTTTAAAAAAGAGTATGTCATCAAAATACAATATATTTGACATGACATAATGAAACAATAATTTTGGGAAATCTGGAGGTTCATTAAGAGGAAAGAAAGCAGTGGTGGTGCACTTGGAAAACAGAGCTTTGAACCGTCTTCAGGCCTACGGTGCTGCAGTCCTGCTTAGGTGAGCTACGCATGCGCTGTTTCGCAGCTTTCCAGGCAGGCGTGTCTTCTCCTAGACTTGTTTCCCACTGCTGCTCTCAGCTCACCAGAATTATGTTCTTACTTAACCTGACGTCTTCATGGAGAGGATGAGGAAGTGCCAAATGGACTGAGAGCACAAGAAAGTGGTAGCTCGACATCAGAGGTCCTCGGGATCTTGGCAGTATCAGAATTGCCTGTAGGGTGTCTTGAAAACACTGGTTATTGTTATAAAAGACCATGTTAACTGGGAACGTTTTCACTCTATTTCACCAGTAGGGTGTTACTCAGAGCATCATTTTGTCCAGAAAAACAACAACAACAACAACAAAACAATTAAGACAATGTACTATTTCAACGAAAACCCAATGGTGAAATGTGTCCCCGCTGTCCAGTTTAGAAAGCTGCAAATCATGCCTAGTGTCTTAGTTAGGATTTTACTGCTGTGTGCAGATACCATGACCAAGGCAACTCTTCTAAGAACCTGGCTTACAGGTTCAGAGGTTCAGTCCATTATCATCAACACAAGAACATGGCAACAACCAAGCAGTCATGGTGCAGGAGGAGCTGAGAGTTCTACATCTTCATCTGAAGGCCGCTAGCAGAATACTGACTTCCTGGCAGTTAGGATGAGGGTCTTAAAGCCCACGCCCACCATGACACACCTATTCCAACAAGGCCACAGCTTCTAATAGTGCCTCTCCCTGGGCCAAGTAATGATACCCATTGAGTTTCCTCTAGGCAAAAGGATCTTTACAGTGTCAAGAGAACCATGAAACCAAAGTTATCACTGCTGAGAAAAACTTAACTAAGCACAGCTGACTATGCAAAGCAGAAAACAGAGTGATAGACAAACAGTGGGTACCACTGATTTGTTTCACATGGACAGAAGAAATCAGCCTGGAAAGCATATGAGGGAAGGGAGGATTCTAGTGCTCAGTAAATCATTCACTCTGTAGAAATATGTACTTATTCTGTAATACAGGCTTGACTTTTGATATAACTAAATACGAGCACAATAAAACTTGAGAAAGGGTTTATTTCAGCTCATTCTTTGAGGGGTTTGAGTCCATCACATCAGGGAAATCACAGCATCAGCAGAAAGTGGCTGTTGACATTGCATCCAAGTCGGGATGCAGAGAGAGATGAAGCCTCATGCTCACCTCACTTTCTCCTTTTTTTCCCCTTTTATTCATCCCAGTCCGGTGGTCCTACCCACATTCAGGGTGGGTGTCTAGGTGCTTGCAAATTCACTCAGGTTGACAATGAAGATCAATTGTCACTCACCCCCAATTGCATTTAGACCCCAAACCATTACCATCCCTGCCTTTAATAAATACTACAACTATATGTATGTGTAGTTCTATAAGATTGGTACTATTATTAATTATCATCGTCATCTCATTTTCTTATGAGCAGATTGTGAAACAGGCACACAACATAGCTTTCCCAGGAAATAGACTTGTAATAGGTATGTTACAGGCAGGGCAGAGTTTCCATTTGGACTCAATCTCAGAGTCGTTAGTCATGATCCTGAAAGGTTGCCATGCCTGACCTGACTAATAGGTCTGTGATCTACGTAACACCAAGTGGGGTCCCAAGCACAAGGCTGCCTTGAAAACAAAGAGAGAGGAAGAAAGTAAGTTGTCAAATGTCAAACGATTGGATGGATCTTTCAGAATTACGGTAGGAAACAACCTGCCATAATTGCTGAAGCAGAAGAAAATTGCAGACTTAAAAACAAAGCAAAGTCCAATGCCCCTTCTACGGAAGTATATTTTTATTATAGTTGAGAAAAAGAAACACATTGTTTCCCATAGTGCTGTAAACCCAGGGCTCCTCGGAAAGATGTCATGGAGTTTCAGAGGGCATCCACCTAGTCTTCTAGCCTAAGCCTCAGAGTGCACCCTTACCTGCCCACTCGGGTTACGAAGGCCACAGTGCCCCAAGACCACCTCTGCTCAATCCAGCGAGGGCTTTCTTCATCTATCAGTGCTCTTGTCTCCTTTGTCTGGTTACAGGGTTGCTACTTACTGGCCTTGTGGAAGAATGGCTGAGTCCCAAAATCTGTCACCTTCAATTCATCTCAGCTCTGACTTTCTCCTGAGCCCTTCCAAGCCCCTCTGGTTCTATTATGTCTCTTTTATCTACATCTTGTGATGGTGAAAAGTGAGGTGTTTATAGAAGCCTTCTCTCCCTAGGAACGTGGCAAGTGTTTTATTTGAGTATCGAAGCCAAGACTCACTTCACAGATACAAAGAGTACATAAAGTTTATGCTCTTCAGATATCTGTAAAGTCTGATTTTCCCCAAATGGATGAAGTTGTGTGTGCTTCTTATGCATTTCTTTTACTTCCTTCTGCCTCATCAAAAATTATAAAAAGAATCAGAAGATGAAACTCATCAAAACGTAGGAGCTGTGATAGCTCAGCTTCTAAAATGCTTGTCTTGCAAGCATGAGACCCTGCGTTCAGTCTCCAGTATCTGTGTACATCCAGGTGTGGTGAGCCATCCCTGTAAGCCTAGTGTTAAGAAACAGACAGGTGTCTCCCTGGAAGTGACCGGCTGGCTCACCTGCCCTAATTGACGAGTTACATCCAGTAAGTACCTAAGACAACACATGAAAGTGTTCCTGAGGAGGACACCCAAGGTTATTCTCTGACGAAGTGCACACATACACATATGAATGTACATCCAGGCTCGCATGGACCCCGCCCCGACACACACATAAGCATATACACTCTGTTGCACATCTACTCCGCCACAGACAAACATGAGTACAAACAGGCACATGCACAAATGCATAAAAATAACCAATTACTCTTGAAAAAAAATCAGTAAATGAGAACATATCAATTAATTCTGCTCAAATGTTGAAAATAATTGACAGGTTAAATAAAAACTATCGTCCAACATAAAACCAGTTTATAGCAAAAAATCTGCTTCTTCACGCTGTACTGTGTTTTCAAGGCAGAGAGTTGTCCCGTCTTGGCAAAGAGAAGCTCGGCTGTACTCATTTGTTTGATTTTAACAGAATCATGATGTCACCGGGTCTGGATTATTTAAGGGTCACTGGAATTTTATGCTAATAGAGAACACAACACATATGGCAGACAGAAGATGGGTAGTCTTATGTCACCACATGTTATGTGTCTCAGTCATATCCCTGAGATTTTCACTTATTACTCTATTGTGTTGGAAGGGCTCACATTAGTTCTCCCCAATACTTGTCACATGTTGCAATCACAGTCCCTTTGATATTCTGACCTGGAGTTTTTGAGACATTAATTTGCCCCCTGCAGCTCCTTCTTATTTTGGTAATTGTCATGTGGAAAACCCTTAACTCTTAAACTGAATAAACTGAAATCCAGAAAGAATGGTGATCAAGGTTCTGATAGAGGTGTGTTGCCCATAATTAAGGCCTTCTGCCCTCCATGTTTTACCTTCATGACTAAGTGTTCTGAACATTGACATCTGGATTGTATCATTTCTGTTTCATGAGGAGATTCTCCAGGGTTGGGGTCAGGAGGCAGGTAGCAAAAGTAACTACTGCTGTAGATTGTCTTCAGGTCTTAGGAATACAGGGTAAACCCAAGCGGAAGCAATGCACTGGATGGAATTCTTGGAAGAATCTTGAATCTCAGTTCCTTTTTCTACTCTTGGGTACCAGTACACATAAGCCTACGTAGAAACCAGAGTGTCCTCCCTCAAATGCTTATTTACAATTTTTTTTAAATGCAAGTTCTCTCCTTGAACCTGGAACTAAAAAAATTTGGCTATATCAGCTGGACAGTCAGCTTCAGGAAATCCTTCATCCCCTCACCTCTTAAACCCCAACTGCCAACCCCTCTATTTGAACCCCTAGAACTGGGCTTATAAGCACGCACCACCACATCTGGCTTGTATCTGGGGGCAATGGACCTGAATGCACTCTCATGGTTAGTGCCCACTGAGACATCTCCTTGTCCTAAACCTTCCTCTTTTATGAAACCTTTCTAAACTCATCATCCAGAAACTTCTCTCATACTTCTGAACGCCCAAAGCAACTTGAATCCTCAGCACTTAGAAAATAATGTTTCTGTCTCCCCATGACTTGGCTCTTCAACAACTTGTCCATTTAGGGTGATGGTCTTAACTTTTTGATGGTGAAAATGCTTTTGACACAGTACACACATACCTGCAGTTGATCAGATGGCTCCGCTTCGGCCTACAGACACTCCTACCCACTGGTATGCAAATTGAAAAAAATCTTCAGCTACATTGTCTGCTAAGTATGAAGGCATGCTCTAATTTAAAGGGCCTATAGAATAATTGGCTCTGACACTTTCAAAGCCATCCAGGGTAGTTGGTTTTCAGCTCACACAAACATATGCTTCTAAAATGGTTTTGAATTAGCTTTTGGTTGAAACCTTCCAGTGGATAAAATATGGCTGTCACATCAGAGTAGCAATTTTTCCACAAAGCCAAATGTCATTTCCAATCTATCTTTCATAAGAGAAACCCTGGTTTCTGAAGAGATGGTTGAAGGGCTAAGTGCATATTTTTCTCTTGTAGAAGGTCCAGGTTCAATTCCCAGCACTCACAGAGTAGCTTACAAGCATCCCTAACTGCAGCTTTAAGGGGTTTGATACCACTGTCTGACCTCCATAGGCACCAGCCATGCGTGTAGTACACACATGCATACAAGCGGGAAATGCATTTGTACACATAAAAGAGAAAGGAAATCTGTATTGTGTGCATAATTCTCTAAAACCATCCCAATTGTGAACATAAGCTACATTGCACCTGTTCACTAGCTCCTCAGTCAATCAGGAACACTTAGAAAGTTCAACAGCTCTTTGAACATTCTGGGGTTGACAGCTGCTAGGCAGTAGTGTGATGAGAATCAGCTAGCTCTCCACCAGCCCCCATAGCAGTCCTCACAGGGCTTTCAGCCTCTCCAGGGAGGAAACAATATCCTCTCTTGGCCAGGAGTCTCAGTTAGCTCTGTGGAGCCACAGGTAGAATGCAAATCTGGAAAATGGTGCTGCCAACATGCTTTGCTGGAGATGCTTATCAAGGCCCTTCTATTGTCTCCCTAACAATGGCCAGCAGTCCTACCAGCATTTGTTTTCACAGGCCATTCTCTGCAAAACAGAGGCTGCCAAGCATCAACCAGAAGAAGAATTCAGGAATGCACAGTGGGAGGGTACCCAGCCTGACAGGGGTGAGGAGGGGATCCAGCTTGTGCTCCTCTTTCTTCTTCTGTTCATGGTAAAGCATCTAAATTAAGATCTGCTCAGATCCTGGAATAATGACGACCATGGTCCACACTGAGAGGTCTTGATGCTGTCACCATTATGGCTGCCAGGCCATTTCCAGGAATACTTGTTCCAACCAATACCTCTTCATAAACAACTCATCAGAAAAACTGAATAAGGAAGAATGGAAACTCAAACCAGAAATTCACAGGTCCTTTGGATGTGTGTGTGTGTGTGTGTGTGTGTGTGTGTGTGCATGTAGATAGATAGATACATACATACACACATACATACATATACACTTCCATTTTGATATGCTTAGCATACGTTGTCTTTTTGGGTGTGTGAACAAGTGGGTATCTGTGTCTCTCTGTTTCTTATACTATTTCTGAGTCTCTTTTTCTTCTGTTTGTTCTGTCCTATTCTAATGTTTCTTTTATTCCATCTCTTCTTATTTTATTATTATCCTTTAAATTATCCGTTAGAAACCTGCTTGATTTCTAATGACTGGAACAGGGGTGGGGGGCTGGATCCAGATGGGACAGGAGTTGGGGAGGAACTGGGAGGAATAGAAAGAGGGGAAACTGTAATCTGTATATATTATATAAGAAAAATCTATTTTCAATAAATAGAAAAAGTTCTTTTTTAAAAAAGCTAGGATATAAAAAAAGTTATTTTGAGGCAGGCTCCTATGAGTGGCTGAGACTAGCTTTAAAACCATAATCCTCCCACCTCTGCATCCACAATGGTGGGACTATTGGGTATACATTGTTATCACACTTGACTTGGAAGTTTGGTTTTGGTCTCTCCATGACTGTCCCTTCAGAAGTGAAGGACTAGGCTTCCACAAAGCTGGTCTTCAATTAGAAATTGGCTGTGCTTGCTGGGGTTGTTAAGAGGTAATGACCTGTTCATCAGCTTCAAACATTTTCCTCATATGTTAAGCCACAAAATCATATATAACTTAATGACTTTGTTTCAGCCAGCATTCTGTGACTGTGACACACTAACTGGAGTTAGCCAAGTTAAAAGGGAGAAAGTTTTTTTTTTGACTCATGAGTTCAAAGGTTTCAGTCCATAATTTCATGATTCTGTAACTTTGAGCTGATAGCCACATAGTGCCTTGGGGCAGGTAGCAGATGGAGGTTGTTCACTTCATGACGGCTAAGTAGTGAAAAGACAGAAGCAACAAGCCTCTGGGTCCCAATATCTCCTTTAAGGGCATTCTCCAATCACCTAACTTCCTCTCATGAGTCGCAACCTTCTAAAGATTCTACAAGTTCCCAGTATTAGCCTGGTCCATGGCTGCTGCCCAAGACTTGAACACATAGGCATTTGGGGAACATTTCAGACCCACACTATAATAGTTATTGTAGGTATTATACTGTCTTTAGTTCTTCATATATTAAGGTTTGCACTTACAACGTCATCAGATTAGAGAGAAAAAAACATTATAAGGGAGCTTTCAATTTTGAGTACTTTTAATCAATCAGACAAATAGAAAAGTTTTTTTTTAACATTCTGTATTTTATTGGAGGAAATTGTATAGCTCTACTCAAACAATACTTCTTCAACATACCAGGGACTGGGCTCTCAAGAGACAAAGATGAGCAAGCTGGTCCCATCCTTATGATAAATGACGTACGTCCATGAGGAAGATACAGCTTCAGTAGGGTGTGGCCAGGGCTGTGACAACAGATTTCCCCTGGACCTAGAGGAAGAGACTAGGCAGCATTTGGGGAAGACTTCCGGCACTGAAGGCTCTCCTCTCCATCCCAAGGGGCAGGACTTAAGGACCAAGAGAACAGAGATGGTAAAAAGAGGTACCATCAATGTTTTCTTTTTAAAAAGCACCTCCTTAGTCCTTACCCACAGACTCAACCATTCATGATTCTTCCCTGTAGCATCTCTGCTTCTGGGCCTTGCCTCATCCTTTATGGCTTGATCATGGAAACCGGACTGAAGAAGTGACCGACATTGGAGAAACGACACATGCACATAGAAAAAAAGCTGAGAGTGGCTGGGATGTGCTCTGTCTGGTACAAGGCACCTGCTACTCTGCCTGGAGATTCAGAGAATGTGTTAGGTACAGTGTAAGGAAGAGGGTTAGGTAGTCTCAGTGTAGGAGATCTCTGTAGGGGGGGCAGTCTCTGGCTGTAAACATGCATCAAGGAGAAGCTGGGGTTGGTATATAACACTGGTAAATCATGGTAACTGGACACATTTGGACCAGAGGAGGCTTTGCCATGTCTCTGTGAGCCTTACCCAGGGAAGACTTTGCTATTTCCTGGCCTGTGAAATACCACATGAACCTGGCTGCTAGCCGCAAGTATAGGTCCAAAACAATCTTACCTGAGTCCTCCCTGACCATCTTAGTTCCCAAAGGTCACACAACTACAGTAGAGCTCTTTCAGATCCTGAGGGCTGACCTAATGCTTCCAAACTGACCTAAACTTAAATTACTTTTATTTTTCTAGGTTTTATTTTTATTTTCCTTACCCCAATATCTACACCCCTTCCCCCCCCCCACACACACACATACACATGTCACACACATTGAAATTTGGATCTTGATTTTGGACTGTGGTTGATCTGGTAAAACCAAAATTAACACTTATGTATATACTCTAAAAATAAGCCAAAAAATAAAACATTATTATGTCCTCATATATCCCACAGGACTAGGAGAATCACTTCAGGACCAAAGGAGCACCTAGAAATAATTTCCTACCATGTGAATCCCCAAATGTTCAAATTGAGAAAATGTGGCTCGTTATTTAGTTTTGATCCTTTTCAGTTGAAAACAAAGAGAAATAGCAAAGCAAATAGGAAAAACAATTCCTCACTACTCAGCTTTCTTCCAAAGTTAGATCCTAAATCTTTATACCACTTAGCTTTAAACAGCATCAGTAACTAAATGTCACCATAATTTCTGCATCCCAGACATTCTTGAAAATACCATCAAAGATATCTATCCGTTTCATTTCTCCTGTGAGACTTCACTACCGTTGTATATTGCTTCATGTTGGCGGTATTATCAGCACTTTAGCACAAAGTTATTAGTGACTTCATTAGTAAACATCCCAGAGGGCATTTGCACAAACCTAGATGGTTCAGGTCATGACCTCTTGACACTGCCAAAAGGTGTGATAAATTGAGATACATGAAGCTGCTGTTGGAAAAATATGCCATAAATATACCTATGTCATAAAAGTATAAGCATATTCCAAAATAACTTTTATAATTCATTATAGAGCCTAGAGAGATGGCTGAGTGGTTAAAGACATATATTGCTTTTGCAAATGTCCTGAGTTCAATTCCTAGAACCTACACCTACTTGTAACTCCATCTCCAAGGGTTCTGATACCTTTCCTTATAGCCAGGGAGTCACATAAAATGTGGCATAAACCTGGCTGGACAGGCCTGCTAGGGGAGCTAATCTTTATTGTTAACAGGACTTCTAGAAGGCAGGAGCCTACCTCTGGATATGTCTAAGCCAGCATTTCCAGGGAGAACTCACTGAAGGGAGAGCTCCATCCTGAGTGGGGGAGGCTCCCTCCCATGGATGAGGATCGGAGAGCCCCTATCTTCCAGCAGCGGTGATAGGAAGTGCTTTTCTCACCAACAAAGACTGAGCCCTCTGAGACCATAAGCCAAGATCCATCCTTCCTGCTCGAAGCGATTTCCATCAGGTATTTTGGTCCTAGAAATAAAAGGCTAAAGGATACGCTCAGATCTTTTCCTGGGAAAAAGTCAGAGAACCTCATTGGAACTTATCAACAGAGTGCTGGGGGGCTGCCAATGATGATCCCTGATTTGGATCCACACTATTGCACAGCTCGCCCTGTCCTAACCCACCCCCACCCCGCTACAGGAGACCTTTGGCAAGAAAAGGGATGTGGCATGATTTCAAGGAATTTAGGGAATCTCTCTTACTGTGCGACACTCACAGCAACCTTTTCCAGTTGTATGACCTCCAACCTTTCAAGAAAACATGAGAATGGGCCGGGCGTGGTGGCGCACGCCTTTAATCCCAGCACTCGGGAGGCAGAGGCAGGCCGATTTCTGAGTTCGAGGCCAGCCTGGTCTACANAGGCCGATTTCTGAGTTCGAGGCCAGCCTGGTCTACAAAGTGAGTTCCAGGACAGCCAGGGCTATACAGAGAAACCCTGTCTAGAAAAACCAAAAAAAAAAAAAAAAAAGAAAACATGAGAATGTTGTTCCCACAGAGTAAAAGCTATGGTCACCAAATGCCAGGGAGTTCTCCAGAGCAAGTGTAGGTAGGAGACAGAGAATCAAGAGAAGTTGGAAGGGGTCATGCTGAACAGAGAATACAGAAACAGGGAGGGATCAGAAGGCAAAGCCTAGGAATATCCAAAGTGCTTGGCCTGGCTCACCCTAACGAGGGAGCCTGGGCAGGGGGAAAGGAGGTAACAGAGGGCAGAGGCAGTCAGGTTCACCCCAAATCTACTAACCGTAATTACCCTTAGAGCCTTGCTGGTCCTGGAACCACATAGTGCCATCCCTTTGCTACAATGGAAGCCTCGGGAATCTGGATTGCCACTGGAGAAGTGTAGCTCATCAGAGCCACATGATATCAGGGGAGCCAAACCATTGTTGACCTGAGAGATATACAATACCCTTTCAGATGGAATTCACATCCATGCCATCGAAACCTATTAAACCAATCCAAGCTAATGCTTACAATCTCCAGAAACATGGGCATCCATGTCCCTGTCTACTAGTTAGGGCTGTAATTAGATTTTTCCTCCCCTGAGCCTACTTAGAAATTCTCTCATGCACTTGCTAATTCCCCTAAGAGGGAGATTATTAAAGCACTTCAAACCATCTTGCTCTGTTTGTAAAATCCTAATGTCCCCCTTTATTTATGGAGTCTGTGGGCATGCGGGATGGAAAAGAAAAGTAGCTCCTCAGATGTGAGAAGCCGCTCGGGAGAAGAACCAAGGGGAAAAAAAAAAAGGAAAGAAAACCCACAAGCATCAAAAACCAAAGCACTGACGTGGGATGGCTTCCAAGAGCGGCCTTCTATTCCTGCTGCTCCAGAGGTTCAGAGCAGACTCACCGGCTGGAAAACAGGAAAGAGCTCAGGGAACTGGAACAAAGCTGCATGGTATGATAGCTTGTGGTTCCAGGTCTCAGACCGTGCGCTCCTCACAGGAAGAACTGCATGGTTTTCCTTCGTTTCCGACCCACTGCTAGATGCTTGGTCTTGTTTCTCTCTAAACTCATACAGTCAAGATAGTGCTTGCTTCCGTAGAAAATAGGAATAGAAAGAAAGGCCAAAGGCGTTCTGCTGATTGGGAATTATTCTAAACATGTTTAAGAACTTTAACCTTAACATGTAAAAGATAATAAAAATGTAATATGTATATATATGTGTGTGTATAATAATATGTGTATATAATAAAAATGTAATATTTATATATGTGTATGTATATATATATACATATATAATATATGATATATAATATATGTGTATGCATACATATGATGGAATTTTATCCAGTTATAAAGAAATATGAAATTTACCAAAAAAATATGAATGGATCTAGAAAGCATTACATGGTGCTCCAGGCTCAGAGCAACCAAACTCGCAAGGTTTCTTTCACGTGGAGATTCCAGTTTCTAACGTTGGTCTATGTGTCTATGTGACTGAAACTAGAAAGGGTAAAGAGGTAAAGGGGTCAGAGGATGTCAGGAGAGTACTGGGACATATGTGACACCAAAGTTCAAAGGAGGCTACAGGGGCTGGAAGGGAATGAGGCAAGTAGAGAGAGATAGAGGCAGTGGAAAGAAGAATCAACAAAACCCAATTTTGTTTGAAAGCATCAAAAGGAAACCTAATACTTCATGTGCTGTTTTTAAAATAATTAATTAAAAGGGAAGAAGTTAATAAAAAAAAAACCTTGGGCTTAATTACACTTATAATTAAGTTCAAGAGCATGATGGGACTTCAGTTATGTCTTCAACCTGTTCCCGCCTTTCTCATTACCACCAAATGTCTGGCAAACACTTACCCACACCGTCAGACACTGGGACAAGTCACACTAAAGGGAAAAATCAGACTTAGAATGGTGTTTTCAGATTCTTTATAAAAATAATGTCTTGGGTATGGAAAGAGGCTCAGAGTTTTAGAGTAGATGCTGTTCTTGCAGAACAGGGCTTCTTGTTTTCAGTAGTCACATTAGATGGTCCATAATTGAGTGTAACTATTGTACTAGAGTGCCTCCACTACAGGGAACTTGACACTTCTTCTGGCCTCTACTGTCACCCATACACCTGGGAGTACATACACACACACACACACACACACACACACACACACGTAAGTTATATTTCAATAAAATTTAAAATAGCTGGCATGATGACCCACCCATACTTTTAATCCCAGTACTCTAGAGGCAGAGACAAGCATATCTCTCTGAGTTTGGGGGACATCCTGGTCCACATTGCAAGTTCTAGGATGGCTGTGGCTGCATAGTAAGACCCTATCTCAAAATAGACACATAAGTAATATCTGTCTGTACTCAAAATCTAGCAAAACCCTAAGGGAAAAAAAACGACAAGTCAGTTTATAACTCACTCAGAATACAAGAGGTTTTGTATTTTTTTTATTGGATACTTTCATTTGCATTTCAAATATTTCCCCTTTCCAGGTCTTCCCTTTGGAAACCCCCTATCCCATCCCCCTGCATCTATGAGGGTGCTTCCTCACCCACTCACCCACTCCTGTCTTCCCTTCCTGGCAATCCCCTACACTAGGGCATCGAACACCCTTAGGCCCAAGGGTCTCTCCTCCCACTGATAATCCAACAAAGCCATCCTATACCACATATGCGACTAGAGCCATGAGTCCCTCTATGTGTATTCTTTGGTTGGTGGTCCATTCCCCAGGAGTTCCTGGGTGGATGTCTGGCCTGTTGACACTGTTGCTCCCTCCATGGGGCTGCAAACCCCATCAGCTCCTTCAGTCTCTTCTCCAACTCCTCCATCAGGGACCCCTGAGCTCAGTCCAGTTATTGACTGTGAGCATCCTACTCTGTCTTTGTCAGATTCTGGCAGAGCCTCTCAGGAGACAGCCATATCAGGCTTCTATCAGCAAGCACTTCCTGGCATCCACAATAACATCTGGATTTGGTGGCTGTATATGGGATGGATCCACATGTGGGGCAGTCTCTGGATGGCCTTTCCTTCAGTCTCTGTTCCACACATTGTCTCTATGTTTCCTTCTGTGAGTATTCTAAGAAGCACTGAAGCATCCACATTTTTATCTTCCTTCTTCTTAGGCTTCATATGGTCTGTGAGTTGAATCTTGGATATTCCTAACTCTTGGGCTAATAGCCACTTTTCATTGAGTACATACCATGTGTGTTCTTTTGTAATTGGGTTACCTCACTCAGGGTAATATTTTCCAGTTCCATCCATTTGCCTGTGAATTTCATGAAGTCATTGTTTTTAATAGCTGAGTAGTACTCCATTGTGTAAATGTACCACAGTTTCTGTACCCATTCCTCTGTTGAGAGACATCTGGGTTCTTTCCAGCTTCTGGCTATTATAAATAAGGCTGCTATGAACATAGTGGAGCATGTGATCTTATTACATGTTGAAACACCTTCTGGATATATGCCCATGAGAGGTATAGCTGAATTTTTTTAATACATGTAGATATAAGTATAGATCCTTGGTACAAAATTAGCGTCATTGTGTGAGGTGCTTTTTCTTAGCACTCTATCAAGAACACTTCCCCAGGTTATAGGACATTGTTTTCTTACAACATCATTTTTATGACTGCAAAATAAAATAAACCATGGTATAAATATATCAGAACTTATTTAAACAATTCTCTTGGGCACAGGACCCTGTTGTTAAAAAAAAAATGTTATGTCATCTGGCAAATAAATCTCCCTTTGTTGAGATTTTTGTTGTATTACTAAGTTCTTGGAGAGAGCTCATTGAGTTGAAGATCATGAACATTTGCGGCACCTTAGAAACATACAGTCCAATGTCCTTCAGAATGCTATCCTTTCTTTGCCTTGGAAGGGAGAATATAGGATGTCACAGGAAAGCCAGCACAATTTTGTCTCTCTGCTGTATAGTCTGCTGTATGGACAAGCTCAGTGAGTACTTGTCTGTTTTGTAAAGGGGGCTGTCAACAGTCCTGCCATGGCTTTGAACTGTGAAGGACTGCCCTTACCTCATATTCATTAATGGGACTTTTTAAAAATTCAGTTGGACTTGCCCTAACTTGGATACTGAATATCTTAGTTCAAGACCTAAGCCACATACTAACCATGTGACAAAAGGAGGCAGATGATTTAATACCCTGGGCTGTTTTCCCACTGGGTAAATAAAGGACTTCTTTCTCTTCTCTGTGTCACTGACTCTGTTTCTCTGTCTCTGTCTCTGTCTCTGTCTCTGTCTCTCTCTCTCTCTCTCTGGTGTATATACTTGTTAGTGTATGTGCATGTGCACAAGTGTGCAGATGCATGTATATGAGGAGACCAGAAGTTGATGTCCAGTAGCCTTCCTCATTCGCCCTCCACCTTGAAACTGTGAGCCTGAAGCTCAATTAGATTTGCTGGTCAACGCAGTTCAGGGATCTCCATGTCTCTATACCACTGTGTCCAACTTGTTAACATATTAACATCGGTTCTGGGAATCAGAACTGTGATTCTTATGCTCCTGAGTCTCTCAGCTGAGCCAGCTCCACAGTTCCAGTATCTGACTTTCATTAAAAGATTGCATGACACACCATCTGTTTTAGACAATCTAACAACATACCCAGTAGCACATTATATTCAGGGACATTGGCCTCAATCCCTGCAAAGTCCCAAGTCTAAGTTCCCTGAAATGTGTTGACCATGAGAAATGGCTCAGGTTGACCTTCAAGAAGGACATTCCATATTCATGAAGGTCACATAAATTTTACCACCTCCAGTTGCTGCTATTCACAAATAACAACTGTGCAACTTACAAGCAACGGCACAACCTGCATGTTCTTCCCCTGACATGAGACAGAAAGCTACTGCAGGAAAAGAGGACACTTTATACCAGCCTTCAGGACTGTGACCCAAAACAACGTGAGAAGCAAAACTAGGTCTGGGGCAGGGACTGTGTCCAAGTCAGCAGCTCACTTACTCATCCTGAGTAGAAACACCATGTTCCTCCGTTTTCCATCTGGAGAACAGCCCAGAAATGATCCAGTCTCCTCGCCAGATTGAAGAGGCAGCTTTTGGAGGTGAACAACTTTTCTTGTTTTCTCTCCGTGGTAATTTATTATTCTCCTCACAGAATAGCAGTCTCTCCTGAGTAACTGAGGATAAAGCTGCAACTTATTCAGAGATAATGTCTGCTGGGCATCAGCAGCTGACAGGTGGCTGGTTCTACACGAAGGGTGCTCTGGTTCATGAGAACAGAAAACTGTTTCATTCTTTTTCCCACCATGATAAATACCATCTGTTTATGGAGAGTCTTGTGTTACAGAGACTGAGCTAAACACTTTATATTGCTGGTTGGCTTAGCTGTGAAGATGACTGTGTTGAAGGCACTTATCTTACTTTTAAGGATGGAGTGACAGGTCAGAAAGAATAGGGAATGGTGAGGTTGGAAACTGACTACTGGTCTACCTGACTTCAAAGCCAATGTTCAGTTTGTTACATCTTCCCAGTTGGGTTTAAATAGTTGGTCTTCAGCTGGTGATGGTATTTTTTTTTGAACTAGTGGAACCTTTGAGAAGTGAGGTTGAGATGGAGGAAGTGGGTCCCTAAGTAGAGATGTGTCTTGAGGCTTATAGTCCAGCCCTGCCTCCTGGCCCTGTTCTACTTTATAATGCTACTTACAATTTATCTTAGGGTTTCATTGCTGTGAGGAGACCCATGATAACAACAGCTCTTATACACACACACACACACACACACACACACACACACACACACACACACACACACACAAAATTTCATTGGGACTTACTTACAGTTTCAGAGGTTTAGTCCATTATTGTCATGGCAGGAAGCATGGCAGCATGCAGGCCAACATGATAATGGAGAATCTGAGAGTTCTACATCTTCATCCACAGGCAGCAGAAGGAGACTGGGTGTTACACTGGGCATAGCTTGAGCATATATGACCTTAAAGCATGCCTTCACAGTGACACACTCCCTCTAATAAGACTACACCTACTCCAACAAGGTCACACAACCTAATAGTGCCATTCCCTATGGCAAAACAAACACATGAATCTATGGGGATCATTTCTACCAAACTACCACATAATTCAAAACGATGATCCTATGAGCTCTAATGGGATCTCTAGCTCTGTGTCCTCTGCTATGGCTGATGGGTTTGACTGACAGATGGATTTGATTGACAGAGGACCATTGCTTGGGGCTGGTGAGCATTTCCTTCATCCTCTTCAGCACTCTTCTCCTCTCCTTCCACTCCTTAGAGTTCACCCATCATCAACAGATTCCACTGGTTCGTATCAAACATTTCAATTACTCAAACCTCTCCTTCATCCTTCCTTCAAGGGAAGTCTGCCCTCTAATGATGCAAATGCACTATTGATTTCAAACACATATTTCTCAGAAATGAAGCAAAGGGTACATCTCAAGGGTAAAGGGGTTGACTCTTCATGTGGATCTCTATGGCAGTCACCCCATCTGAATTTATTGTTTAAAAGGAAAGGGATCTGAGGTTCAGGAAAGCACTTGTTCCCACAATCCTATGAGGAGGATCTACAAAAACAGGCAACATTCATGTCCCAGTATGGATGATCCCTGGGACACCAAGAACTTCCTGAGCTAGCAACAGAGAGCAGCAAGGGGGAATCAAGGGATGACCTGCACAGGGTGAGAAAAAAAAAAAAAAACCTCAGCCATGTTCCACAAAGACTCATTAATTTGCATTCAGTCAAGCAGAGCTGGAGAATGAATCCACCTTTTAGTCTTTTTATCTTGACTGACAGCAGACAATTCTCCCGAGGAACTCTAAGAAATGTTCACCAATTGCTGTGAAACAGCATTTACCTGTCAGGCTTTCGGTGAGGATGAGCAGGGCAAGGGTAATCTGCTTAAGTTTCCATCTTGCTCTAAGTACGATATGCTCTAAGTACGATATGCTACTAGAGCGCTTCACCTTGGCTGCTCTTTACAGTAAATGAATAAATAAATATTTAAGCTTGTCATTATTATGCTAGGTGTACTTTAGAAAAGAAAATCAGAATTTCAGGACTGGGGGGGAGGGGGTGTGGCTCCGTTGGTAAAGCTTTGCCTGGATAGTTAACCTAACATACGTAGCAAAGTTCTAGGCCAATAGGAGAGACCCTGTCTCAAGCAAACAAATGAAAAAGGAAGATACATGAAGAATAATACCTTATGCTGTTCTCTGAGCCACAGATGAATGAATACATGTATACGCGTGCAGTGCACACATGCATGTGAGAATGCACACAGAATGTTCACTCATCTTTTTCTTATGCATTGTCTAAGGTCTTTAATATAAACAGATCTTTATGTTCCCACAAAAGTATCAGAGATTCCCCTGCTGGCTTCCCTTTATATTTAGATAAGCCCTTCTCATGGCTTCTAAATCATTGGGGTATTTATGTTTCAAGAGAAAAGTATGTATGGGAGTGCTGAATCTAGGTGGAGTGATCATGGGAGCTTTCTCCAGAATCTGCAGGACTAAACCACTCAGCACCCCACCCTGGACTCTATTTGCTCCACTTTTCATCAGATGGTACTCTGTTGCTAAGTAACAGAAGGTGATTGCCAGAAGACCAGCTGGTGTGTGTGTGTGTGTGTGTGTGTGTGTGTGTGTGTGTGTGTGTGTGTGTGTGTTGTGTGTATGTGTGTGTATGTGTGTGTGTGTATGTGTGTGTAACAATATACATATGTATGTAATGGGAAGTACCATTTAGAAGGGACAGTTGCTGCACTATCCCCTTAAAAACACTGAAAAATTAGGAAAGCTCTCCTGGACTCATTCACTCTCCACTTACTTCTGATTGGAATGTGGATATTCAAAGCAGACTTCAATCAACTGCTATTCTAATCACCAGCTTGGGGACATAAAGACATGTCTTAATTTTTCAGGAGGAAGGAACTGGATAAAGTTCCTGTGAAACTGATTAAACCTAAAAATATTCCACAGTGCAGCATCTACTAAATATCACCTCCTGTAGCCTTCTTACAGCGGGACCAGTCTGTCCCTCCTCCAGGATGAAGGGCTTCTAGAAGCCCTTTAGAAAGCAGAGTGGAATCTGGTATTATCAATGTGCTGGTTTATCAGATATGAATTCATTTGTTTTTCTCAAAGGCACTTATCAGCGAGAACAGAGCTGGCTTGTCTACATCCGAATTGTGCTACAAACACCCTTTCTAAGTTCCCTGGGGTTCAAACATTTTTTTTTTAATCTGCCAGTTTTTTTTCTCTCACATTTGTTTGTGTTTTCTTAACCTCATACCTATTGAGGTGGATTTCTGGGTCAGGATCCCTGTAAAGACATAAGGAATGGAGGAAATGCCCAGATCAGGCTGTCCGAGGACCAATTGTCGGGGTAGAGTTTCAACCCTGAAAGACCAATGGACAGTTGGAAGTGAGATGAATTGGCTGGGGATGGCCCCAGAGTTGAGCCCTTCTTCAATGCTACCAGTGTCTTTATTCTCTGTCTGAGAACTCTAAGGTAATGTACAGCATGAAAGGCAGGAACCAGCAGACTCCTGTGATATGTCCTGCATGCCAAGCTGCTGTAGCAAGAGAAATAAAAGGGCTTCCTTCAGTTCAGACCCATCACCTTCCTCCTCACCTTAGAGATTCCCATGATCTTACAATGGGTTGATGTAGGGCGACCCCACAAGCAATTTGTCTTCCTGTTCTCATAGTATGCTCTGCTGACCACAAAGTTCATTTGTAGAAGGCTCACCATATATCTCTGTCACAAAGAGGAACATGGAAGGCTTAATACAAAAAAGCTTCATGCCTTTTCCACAAAGAAGAACTAAGCCACACACTGTAAAGAAAAATATCTGTAATTGTACAGGAATCTCTCTTATGGTGAAATAATTGATAAGGTATGGCAATTTGGGTTTCTTATGAGTTATATTTAATGGTTAGAGTAGACAGAAGTTGTTGACTTTGTTATTTTTGTTTTGGGTTCTACATCATAATTCAATGTTTGCATCTTAATTTTTGCATAGACATGCATCTACACACGATTTACATGAAAGGGCTATTATCTCCATGGACTGGCAACTGGTAGCCTCCACAGGGACAATTATTAGCATTTTCTGTGGGCTCTATCATGAGGCAAGCATTTTCCAGGCATTTAAAAAAAATGAAACTAAACCAGGGTAAGTTATCACACTCCTTAACCTTGATATCATCTTTCATCTCACTAAGGCATACACCAAAACTAAGGTCTCTAGCTTTTTAGTGAGTGTTAAAATGAACAAAGACCACACACAGAAATTTATCACCATGTTATTCCCTTTTATGAGAGTGGCAAGAATCAACAGATAACCACTTAATTTCTTGGCAATGTGGAGAATTATGACTTATACAGTCTTAAGTAAGGATTATAAAGATACATGCTATTTCAATAATGTGTGACCAGACTCCTCTAATGCTTGAGTCACAACAGGAATGTTAGCTCTCAGGAGGAATTCACCTTGGGTTTAAAGCAAACTTAAAGACATCTAACCTGAAAGGTTGGATCGAGAGCTTTGCTTTGCCGAAGAGCATCATCTGTCCCTCCCCCCATGGCCCGCTGATCTCGTCAGCCACACTTACCTTGGACAGTCAGTGGATGCCCTGTAGTTAGAGAACAGCTCCCATGGAAGACTCTGAACATTTCGTGACTGACAGCTTAGAGGTGTGAATGAGAGGAACGTGTCTACAGGTGAGGTTCATGAAAGGGTATCATTTCCACGCTTCTGCTGAAGTTCTCTGCATGTATGTGCTAAGTCCAATTCCTTTGCCCACATTTGCTGTTTCAGGGTGGCTATTGCTGAACTTATGTCTCCTTCTTTTGCAAGCTAAAGTTCACATCAAGGATCACATAGGCCACCTATTTATAGATAACTTTATTTGTTTTCTTTTTCCCCCTTTCTCTCGGTGTTTTCTTTGACTAGTTTTCAGATACTTACTGTCTCAATACCTAACCCCTGTGGGACTCTGCTTCAACCCCTGCTCTGCCCTGCAGAGAATGTATATGTTGTGGGTGTTTTGCTTTGACTACCTGGACTCCTGATAAACTGACTCACGCTGCCTCGGGCCAGCAGCATATTCCCAGACGGTTGTCAAGATTTGCAGTCTTGACCCAGACTATGACCGCAGAGCTTCTGTCCTCAAACTCTCTGAAGTTGGGAGACCTTGGTAAGGAGGGTAGTGAGGTAACTTCCTTGGGAAGTTTTCATAAGAAAGCCTGGACAGACTTGCTTAGATAGTCTGAGTCTGGACTGGCACGGAGAGGCTGCTTTGCAATTGTATGGTCCTTTCCAAAGTTACCACAAATAAGCCAGTGCCACTGTAGAAGCAAAGGCTATCTAACTATTCCCCTTTGTGTTCAACTCTGGAATTTCTGGGCCAAGATCCCTGTAAAGACACTCAGAATGAAGGAAATGTCCAGCTCGGGCTGTCTGAGAGCCAATCGTCCTCGTAGAGTTTTAGCACAGAAGGACCAGTAGACAGTTGGAAACACGCGTGGCAACAGGTGGACAGGGAGACCTTGAAATGTCAAAAACAATTTAATCTTTTTTCTCTGCAGGCAATGTTGAACTGTCAAATCAGAGGCTCCATTCAGTCACCAAATACTTACAAATCCCAGGCAAGACACAAATTACATACATCTACATAAGCACATAAGGGGTGATTGATTTCCCAATGTGTGTGTGTATATGAATGAAGTTTTGGCAACTTATTCTGTTTCTACTGACTTGTTGGACCCAGACCCTGTCCTTCAAGGTGAACATTCCTGCCTTTGCTCATGTACAGGAATCAAACAATGGCTGCATTAGAATAGGTCCCCCGCCTCTGTGGCTGTTTTGAGGCAATCCACTACTAATTCTCAGCTCTATCCTTTACTTCCTTTACAAAGGTGGAATGATCTCTGCCCTTTCCGAAGAACTCATCCAACACAGCTTCTCTCATAGGTCTCTACTCCTGTCAATGCCCCATCGGGCTCAGTTCCTTCATTTGTCTAGTTTTGAGCACCTACTCATTTTCAATACATGGGTCAAAGGGAACTTCCGCCACCGAGCCTCGTCACTGCTGAACTTCGTGTGAACTCACCTGAGTTGGCTTTTCTACATCTTTCTCTCTGTGTTCATGTTGTCACGTCACTGAAGAATGGGGGTTGTCTCTTTGATATTTATTTTTAATTCAGTTCTTCACTTACTAGTTGATTCTAAGAGATCATTTAACTGACCATCATTTGCTACCTATCCTGTGCTAACACAATAAAAGAAGATGAACTTGAACTAGACTCTCCACACCAGGAATTTAAAATAAGTACAACAACTCTTTACAGATAATGGATCTGAAAATAGCACAACTGATTCTTGTCACCAGCAAAATAAGTTACATTTGTCTGCTAATGTGGAATGTAGAGATATCATACATCAGAGTCAGAAAGGCCAGGATGCATGTTTTAAAGCACAGTACACACCTGATGTGACCCCAGTTTCCCAGTAGCCACTGATGGTTTTACAAGCCCCAGAAAATTCTGACTCTGTGTAGGATTCTGCTTAGGGTCACAGAAAGTAACTATTTGGTTCAGTGTGTGTGTTTGTGGGGGGTGTATACGCAGACTGTTGATAATTAGTGCCTTGCTTGTCTTCTGAAGAGAGTACCCACAAACAGAGCAAAAGAAATAACTTAGCTGCACTTCATCCTGGGAAGTTCTTCTGTTCTCCATGACTTTCACCAGGTTCTTTGCGGAGAACACTCAGAGACCATACATGATACAACCCATGACACACAGAGTTATACTAAACTGTATGAGAATGAAAGATGAGATTTTATGTGTGATATCAGATGATAATTCATATTTTAGCAAAAGTACTTCATTTGCTTCTGACAAAAATCTCTCCTTCAACTTCTTCCTCAGTTCATTTCCTTCACCCCCAAATGGACAGATTACTCTGTAAAAACGATGTCTCCTAAGGCTCACAACTCTTGGTAGCTGATGTCACTTACACTGGTTTGTCTTCTCACTCTCCTCCAAAAGCATACTTTTTTTCCCTCACAGGAGTCACTCAGACATGCTGATGCTACTCTCTAGGTTATCCCATGTTGTCTCTAAAATATAAGACCTATTTTTCTACTCAATATTCATGGCTCCTAATAAATAAAGTATATCTTTACACTGATTCATATAAAGTTTCCTCAAAAAGAAAAGCGTAGAATAATAAAATAAAGGTAAAACCTACTAATCATCTTTTACTGCACTCTCGTATTAATTTTTTCCTTTGATAAATGATACTAAAATGGATTTTAGCTCCCACTTAAAATGTAGCTAATTCCATCTGGGCCCCTGGGTGTCACATGCCTTTCTGATTGTGGTGTTGGATGGCTCAAGGTGCAAATCCACAGTCTTCAGTAACACCATCTCTTTCATTTATTCGTTTTAATTATCTGTATTGGTGTATGTCTCTGCATGGATATGTGCACATGTGTTCAGGTCCCTGCTGAAGCCAAAAGAGGGTACCAGATCCCCTGGTATTTTCTTAATTACTGAGGTATTTTTCAATGCTATATCCACTCTTTACATCATAACTTTAAAACACACATCAAGTACTTTCGATGATAGTTTCGACTTCTCTCATTTTGTAGTAAATATCCACAGTTCTGCCTCCACATCTGATTGGTGCACATCTCTGAAGTGTGCATCTCTAAGGACTCAGCTCTACCACTTGCTTTTCCTTCCATCAGTATCGTTAGCATTTCCTTAATGGTGATCCCTGCAGCCCCTTCTGCATGCCATTTTGAATATTTGGGGAGAGTTGATGTAGTAATTCCAGACAATACAACTTGCAACTCATTTCACCAGGAAACATGAAGAACAGTCTCTGCCGCAGTGCTGGTAACCAGCCTATGCCACGCCCTTCCTGCGGGATCTCTTGCAGACTATGCGTAGGGCAGCACTGTTATTCATGTCAAGTGCAGTCATGTTAAGACAGAGAATGAAGTCCTATACTTACCCATTGATAAGGAAACAAGGATGAATAGAAGCTCAATATTTTCTTGCTCTGCTGACAAAGGATGCTGCTGCTTGCCAGATGAGTGAGGAGTGCCTCCATTTGCAGACTCTTGATGGGATCAAAGAGCAACAAGAGGCAGAGAGCTGATGCATTTGTGAAAGGGATACAGATGACTTCATCTGGTACGATCATAGAAGACGCTGTGAGAGGAAGCCATAATTGTATCATTAAAATAAGAATTGGGATACCGTGTTGGTAGGGAGTTGGAGATGTGAAAGATAGACCTTTAGAGTTTTGAGAGTGGCAAAGGATAAAAATATATGAAAATAGGAAGTAAATGTCACACAACCTGAATCACAGGACCACAAGAATCCCAGCATGTTGTGCATATCTGAAGGACCAGATGGAATCAGGAATAATAGAGTCACATGAGATGCTGAGGGTGTACAAGAAGCACATGAGATGCTGAGGGTGTACAAGAAGCACACGAGATGCTGAGGGTGTACAAGAAGCACACGAGATGCTGAGGGTGTACAGGAAGCACACGAGATGCTGAGGGTGTACAGGAAGCACATGAGATGCTGAGAGTGTACAGGAAGCACATGAGATGCTGAGGGGGTACAGGAAGCACATGAGATGCTGAGGGGGTACAGGAAGCACATGAGATGCTGAGGGTGTACAGGAAGCACATGAGATGCTGAGGGTGTACAGGAAGCACAGCAAGGCTTCTGGACCAGGAGCCCGAGAAACACCAATAGACCTCGATTCTTGTGGTTTGAAAAAGACAAGCAACTGAGCCTGAGCTTGGTTTGAGGTTTCAAGCACAAACGTGGGACATGGTATTGCAATACCCTTCATGGTGCCCTGGGGAACTGCAAAATTGGGGTGCATAAAGAAATGGGAAATAAGGTGATCAGAAGCAGGACCTCAAATCTGGTCGGTGGCAGAGAAATGAAAGAGAAGAGGAGTGAGGGCTACAAACCATCAGCAGCGTGGAAGATCAGGGAGGATGACATCAGTCAGGAGCTCCGAGGGAACTGGAAAATCCAGGTGTGAACAGGAAGGGGAGGGAGCAGGACACTGTCCTGAGGAGTGGACCAGAAAAACCTTCACCAGGGAAAGCTTCCTAAGGAGTGTGGGGTTCCTAATGGTACCCCAGTGGGAGCCTTGGATTTCTGGGTTTTGTTGTGGTTGTGGTTTTTAATATGATCCCAGTGCACCTTCCTCAGTTGTGGCTTAGGAAACTTACAGAATATGGCTATTCTGCAGAGGAGTTCTTAGGCTTATCCTAGAGGATAAAGACATATATAAATGTAATAAATAAATAAAGTCTCTTTTTAGAAAATGCTTTTATTTTGTGTATATGAGTATTTTTCTGTTGGTATGTGTGCACAGCACATGTTTGCAGTGACCACAGAGGCCTAAAGAAAGTGATGTACTCCCTGGAACTAGAGTTACAGGCAACTGTGAACTTCCAGGTGGTTGCTGGGAACCAAACCTGGGTCCTCAGTAAGAACCAAACCTGGGTCCTCAGTAAGAACCAAACCTGGGTCCTCAGTAAGAGCAGAGAGTACTCTTAACTACTGATCCATCTCTCTAGCCCCTCTTTCTCTTCTTAACTTTTTGAGGCAAAGACTCATATATTCCAAGCTAGCCTCTACCTTCCTATTTAGCTGAGGGTGACCTTGAAGCTCTGAACTCATGATCCTTCTAGCCTCCACTTTGCCAATGCTTGGGTTGCAGGCCTGAACCATCATGATCCTATCCCCTCTCTCCCCTTTTCATTTGAGGGTGATATGACAGATAACACCTCTAGCCAGACTGCATTGTGAAATCCAAGCAACAGTTGAACCTATCAGTTATACTCATGTGTCTTAGACCCATCGGACTTAAGATCAGATCTAGTCATTATTCCTAAGTCTCAGCCGCCTTGACACTACTAATGCTGTTGCTACAACATTAGAACTGGACTTGTGAGAATACCTATCTCAGAAGAAGCTGGAGTTGTAGATGATAATCTGCTTCTAGCGTGTCTTCTGCTCCGTCAACTCTCTTCAGCATCTGAAGCACCACTGATTGGAGGCCATCTGATTAGGTTTCCAAATAAGAGTCTATTTCAGAGAGACACTGAAACAGATTGAGTGCGTTAGGAGGATGGCTAGTCTAACCCTATGTGTGTAGGTACAACATCCCTGCCATACCAACCATAATCGGGAGAAACCGTCAAAGACCACCTTGCTTTCCACCGAGCCCTTGGCGCATAGACTCAAACACATCACATAGGGCTGAAGGTATATCAGGGGAGTGAGTGAATTACCCTACTCCCACCAGCACTGATGTGTGTGTGAATGTATGTATATTTTGGGTTCTGAAGTGCACACATAAACATACACGTTGGGGGAGTTGCGTTTCGGAGACGAAGCTTTTTGGCGTGCTTTGGTGCCACACAGGTAAACATAATCTCTGCTGGAGGTAAATGAACGAGAACCAGGTTTTATAATCTTCCCGGGACAATCTTACATGCTCTCAAATGATCAGCCAGTGACAGTTAGCACAGAGCAATGGGTCTCCGGATGACGGTACGGTAGCGCAAGTAAGTAGACACACCCCCTTCGGTATAGGACGTGCAGACTGAAATCTAAAACATTTCTCACTGGCCTTCAGCATCCTGGTCCTGCAGTTTTCAGTTTGAAGACTGAGGAGTTCGGAAGGCTTACTTCACGTCCCTGTGGCGGCGGCTGATTTGCATATGTTTTTGTTCTGAATTCTCTCGTTTATTTTGTAACTCCTAATTAGGGCGGAAGTGGCTGGGTTGCTCTCTCTGAGAGTCAGAGAGCTCTTGGGAAAAGCATGAAAGAAGGAGGCACTGGCCTTTCCTCACACCCCGGTAACTTTCCACATGGGCTGGGATAAAAATATAACTTTCTTATGCCTTTTGGCAAAATAAGTTTAAAAGAAGCCCATCAAGAAGGTACCTAGTTCAGTGAATTCTGTGTGTGTGTGTGTGTGTGTGTGTGTGTGTGTGTGTGTGTGTGTGCCAGGTCTTATACATGGAGCCATGTTTCTTCCTGTCTCCTTTGCTAGGAATTTGGAGACTCAATAAAATCAGAAGCTTGTGTCTCTTGGTGTCCCCTAGGACAGGGTTCCAAAAGGAACCAGGGGAGGGCTTATGGAAAAGGGACATTAAATTTAAAATATGCTACTTGAAAAGTAAGAAATATTGTTTTGTCTGATTTAAGAGGAAAATACTCACTAAACAGACAGTTGGTGTCTGCCCCATCTGCTGTAGGTCACAGATACTTGGTCCTCCTAAAAATATAAGAAGTACACTGTGCAATCGAGATTTACCACAGAGCCCTCTTCGGCGTTCCCAAAGACAGGCTTTAGTAAGCAATGAGAGATGTAGACAACTTCATAAAATATGTAGGAAAAAATTAAGATAACTTGAAATTGAACAGATAGATTTTTTTAATGTAAATATCTGTATTAACTCTTTGGGAATCGCATACAATATGTTTGGATTATGCTCACAACAGCCTCTCCGTTTACCACTTCCCAGATCCACCCTCTCATCTCTACCGCCCCAACTTTGTGTCTTTTTTTTTTTTTTTCTTTTAAATAATACTTCAAGTCCAATTTGCTATCCATATACTCCAGGGTGGGGACATCCACTGGAGCATGGTCAACCGACAGAGAGCCACACCCTTAAAGAGAACTAACTCTCCCTCCCAGACATCATCATCTTAGTTAGTAAGCATAGCATTTTTATATTCTGACAAAAAAAAAAAAGAAAATCTTGCCCCTGGTGTGTTTCACTTAACAGGATGACTTTCAGTGCCATCGCTCCCCACCCCCCACCCTGCATGAAAGGACCATTCTGCTCCTCTTAGGTACAGTTTGTTGTTTGTTGGGTGGCACTTTCTTTATGCTCTGACCCTTTGTTAGGGGCTTGGTGGTTTCCATGGCTTCACTGCTGGGAGTAAGGCTGCAGTAGGTATGCAAGGGCAGGCAAGGATCTTTTTGATGTGCTGATTTTGTTTCCTTTGGCTACAGACCTAGAAGTGGGCAGCTGGATCCTAGAGAGCCCTACGCTCAACACACAATGATCACATGTATATGGAGCAATCTCCACCAAAACCAAATGTTTACCTACAAAGGCACAGACTCCTTATAAAAGCTTAAGTAAGCAGGAGGTCTTAGTGTAATGGCTAAGTTATTCTGTGGGAACTGAAGACAATAAGACTCTACTGAGCCAACCTTTTTTTTTTTTAGGCCATTAATCTTCTGAGATTAACAACTGTTTAAAGTTAACCTGCAAAGAGCAAATAGACACGGAAAAAAAATCAGAAAACACTCAGCCTCATTCTACTGGGAATATCATTCCACAGCAAACAATGCACATAGTCCCCAGCAAAGGCAATGGGTTGTGCAAAGATCAGATGACAACTATAGCAGTACAGTCTACGTCTGCTAACATCCCTGGAAGAAATACTCCAGTCCATCCCTAACAAAACCACTACTGTATCGACCACAGCCACCTTAAAATGGACACCACGATGGCTCTAACCTTGGAAAATCGAGCTTCCAGCAGAAGGTTCACTTGAAATGCAGGGATTGTTGTGAAAGTTGCTGGTACCAAAACAGAGTCAAACCCTGACAAAATGGAGTCAGTTGACCATGATGGAAGGGCCCTGCCTAGAACTGTTTTAGGAACTACTGGATTACAGGTAAAGGCTGTCTAATAAAAGAGGGCAGCTCTAGTTCTTGCAACAAGCTCTTGTCACCAATGGTGGTTGTTTCAAGACAACTCTTTGTTTCCTTTTAAACGCTTTCCCCAACTTCTTTGGATGCACCCACAGCCTGCCGTCTCCTGGTATTTACAAATAAACCCATGTTTAAATCAGTGATGTTTGCAGTGGGCTAGCAAGAAAGTGAAATTCTTCCGTAGAGTTCTTTTCTCTCTTTCAGTTTCTGCTAGCTATGTGAGCTGAAGACTTGAGAAATGACTGAGATCTAAGTAAACAGGTGAGAAGGAGGAGATGGGAGGGTGACACTGCTGTCCAGGATGATGACCTCACTGAGACTTGCCACTTGGCTGCCAAGTTGGGCACACCCAGGAGGAAGCTGGAGACAAAAAAAAAAAAAGGAGATGGACATTGGGTGGATGTTGCATTGCAATTCAAACTGTCATCTCCTAGGAAGGGCTAGGTGGCACCGCGGTTGGAAGCAGGGTTTGCAGGAAGAAGCCTTCAGTTTCATGAACACACCTCATCAAGTGGAATGGACTGAGGCTGTGATGCACCGAGGGAGTCTAACAGGCAGCTCAACACTCCACCCAAGGAACAGCTCTTTGCCAGATGTGCTTTGAGAAGGAGGCACATAGGTCTTCCTGCAGACACTTTGTGTAGGCATATTGTGGACACAGTCCAGATGTGTGGAAGGCTGGGTCTGCTTCACACAGGGCCCTCTTTGTGTGTTCTCACTGGAGGGAGTGGAAACACTCAGGAAAGACCCCCTCAGCGAGAAGGAAGGGGGCCTGGACATTTCAACGCTGGATTCTCCTTGTCCTAGGTGGATACTGTTGCATTTGAGAACAATCCAAATGGCCTCTTTGAAGTTTCTTTTCAAGCCCATTCAAACGCAATTGAAAATAGTCAGAACATTAAGTCTAAAAAAGAAAAGCATCCAAGGGAATATGGAGGCAAGATTCTAAAGCCATCGGTCTACAGAGTTCTATTCAAACCATACAGGGGAATTTCTGATGGAAGAATTACCCCGAAGCTCCAGGGACAGCGAGACAAAGAACAAGACTGGTTGGTATGGAAAAAAAAAAAAAAAAAAAAAAAAAAAATGATGTCTTTTTTATAATTTGGAAAGGCAACCCAGCAAGCAGAGGTGTGTGTGTGTGTGTGTGTGTGTGTGTGTGTGTGTGTCCTAGTCCAGGGCCTGCTAGGGAACACCAGCTATGGCCCAAAAGTATGACCTCATCCATTTGGTCAGGCTAAGGATGTAGTTCACAATGGTATACTACATCCTTGTTACCAGCCTTGCAAATCAACGGTATCTGCAACTGCTGGCCTCCTCTCCGAAGCAACGCATTTCTGCTTGTATTATCTGTCTGCCTATTTGCATTGATTTTACTTTTGATTGACAAGCTATAGTTACATACACTAACAGGATACCATGTTGTAATTCTCTCCATGCGGTCAGTATGACAAGATCCAAGCAAATACATGAATACAGCTGCAACTTGACTTACCTATAATTTTATGGTTAAGTATTTGAAATGTGTTCTTTTGGTTCTTTTGAGATTTCTAATATATTGCTTCTGACTAAGGCCACCCTACTGTGTGACAGACATGACAGACCTGAATACCTGTCCCTATCACCTGAAAGGACCCACAAGTTTCTACAACCATCCTCTCTATATCTCTGACATTTATTTTAGGAGATTCCATCTATAAGTAGGATCATGTGGTGTTTTTCTTTCTGTATTTAGCTTACTTCATTTAGCACAATATTCTCCAAATTCATCCATGCCATTCCTTTCAAAACTGAATACTATTTTACGAGATGATCTAAATTCTTAGTAAATTTTAGACAATACGATATTGGTAAATATAGATTCACTGTCGTGATGAGGTTCTCTAGAGTTTAAGCATCTTGTATCAGGAAGAATTTATATTGTGGATAACAACTCCTATTTTCCCTCTCTAGTACTTAAGATGATTGTTCTACTATCTGCTTTTATGTATGCTTATCCTAGATATTTCATAACTGTAACTCATAACTGTAACCAGACAATGTTTGTCTTTCTGTGAATGGTTCATCCATAACTTTGCGTCTGGCAGGATAACTTTCAAGTCTAAATACTATTCTATTCTTTCTGAGTCTGTCGGTCTATCTGTCTGTCTCTTTACCTCTGTCTCTCTCTGTCTCTGTCTGTCTGTCTGTCTGTCTCTGTCTGTCTGTCTCTGTGTCTCTGCCTCTCTCTCTCTCTCTCTCTCTCTCTCTCTCTCTCTCTCTCTCTCTCTCTCTGGTATTATAGACTTACCCATTTGCTCATGGGCATTTAGGTTGTTTTCTTATCTTTTGTTCTGTGTCTAATGTTACCATGAACCTGGGAGTTTAGACATCTCTTTGAGATCATACTTTTTTTTCATTTTTTTATTATTATTATTTTCTTTATNTACATTTCAAATGCTATCCCGAAAGTTCCCTATACCGCCCCCTGCCCCTGCTCCCCTACCCACTCACTCCCACTTCTTGGCCCAGGCCTTGCCCTGTGCTGGGTCATACAAAGTTTACAAGACCAAGGGGCCTCTCTTCCCAATGATGGCTGATTAGGCCATCTTCTGCTACATATGCAGCTAGAGACACAAGCTCAGGGGGTACTGGTTAGTTCATATTGTTGTTCCACCTACAGGGTTGCAGCCCCCTTCAGTTCCTTAGGTACTTTCTCTAGCTCCTCCACTGGGGCCCTGTGTTCCATCCAATAGCTGACTGTGAGCATTTAATTCTTTTGGACAATTACTAGGAGGTGGAATTTCGAGACAATTATAATTCTAGTCTTAGTTTCTTGAGGAGTCGCCACTGGTTTCCATAGCAGTAGCTTCATTTCAGCGTTCCTTTTCATCCACAGTATGAGGGTTCCCATCTCTCCACATCCTCACCAGTGCTTGTTAACTTTTAGTGTTGTTGATGCTGCTGCTGATGATAGTCATGGTGGTGATGGCAGTGATAGCCATCCCAACATATATGAGGAATTACTTGTAAGTTTTACCATTTATATTTCTTTACAAGTCATGATCAAGTTCAGAGTTGAACCATATTTTAATAGTCTTCAGAGGGAAGAAAAAAAAAGCTGTTCCAAAGTCAATATTCTACAATGAAAGTGCAAATGTAAAGACTGTGAGGTAGATACCGTAGTATGGAAATAAGAGTTTGAGAATTAAGAGTCACAAAGTTCAAGTTCAATCCCTGTCATAAAATGATGGTGTCTCGTGTGGCAAGTTGTGTGGATGTGCATGCTTTTGTGTGTGATGTGTTGCAGGCACTTGAGCGTGGGTGTGATGGGGAGTGGGTGCATGACTCACTGTGTACATCACTTGTGTAAAGGCCAGAGCTGGACAGAGTCTTCTATCATCTACTGCCTTCTATCATCTTCCTGCCTCACTGGTCAGGAAGCTCACTGTTTTGGCTTATCTGATTGGCTAGCAAGCTCTCCGGATATGCCTGTCTTGGCTCCCCAGTGCTAGGGGAACAGCCACACACAGCCATGCAATTTTTGCATGGATTGGTCTACACCATTAAAGAACAAGTGATCTTGCCCACTAAGCTTTCCTCCCAGCCCCGAAGAGTCACAATTTCACTGTTCCTCTGACATAGACAGATTGCAAGGCTTAGATAACATATACAGAATGTTGTTGAAAACTATGAGATGTTATAAATATAGATGTTATAAATGCATATGGACATGAGAGATAATATTTGACATGCTAAAGTGAATCACATACGGCTTTGTAATAAAATACACTTTGTTCAGCTTGCCAGCGACTGTAAGTGAACTAGGTTCAGGGTAACCTATCTCAAAATTATAATCATGTCAGTTTGAAACATCTGTCCTAATACAAATGCAAACCAAGATGAACAGAGCACGGGATAAGTGGCTCTCTGTAACCAGGATATATTGAGGGGCTTCTAGGTGTATTATGTGGCCCAAGAAAATGAGAACTAGAATGCAAAAGATTTGCAAATAAGAAGATGGTAAATGGAAATCATACACACATTAATTAGGTCAGTATTGTGCACCCACTCGTGAGAGAGATGGATCGTGTGTCCTGGCCACCATATAGACTTATGACTGGTATAGCATCTTCATTTTTATTATTATCACTCACTACTTAGATATTTTCTTCATTTATAATTTACGAAACTGTGGGTAGGTTTGAATTCATGTGTAATTGTCTTTTTTTCCCCCGGTGTCGCAGTTAGCCCCCTCCCTCTCTACCGACTTCCTGCTGAAGTGTTCCTGATTATTCAACATTTTCCTCTGTTCGCTCGCTGAGTCCTAGGTTACCTTACTTTTCCCTTCGGGGTTACAAGAGGCTCCTTTTACATCTTAGACGGCAGCGGTTCTCAACCTGTGGGTCGTGACCCACTTGGGAGTCGCATTATGGCTATCCTATATATCAGATATTTACCTTCCAATACATAACAGTAACAAATTTATAGTTACAGAGTCGCAACAAAAAATAATTTGTGGCTGGAGGTCACCACAACATGAGGAACTGTATTAAAGGGTCACAGCATTAGGAAGGTTGAGAACCACTGGTCTTAGCGAATTGATATAATTGGCCCCCTTCCTTTTTTCTGATGCTGTTTGTAATGCTCCGATCCTGTTTTTTAAGCCACTTACATTACCACAGTCATGCATTCCTATCCCTGTGTCTAATTTAAACTCCCACAGACACTAACATTACTGTTCTGTGCAGTCAGCATTTATTTACATTTCCATATATTTTCCCATTATATTATTTCTCATTTCCTCCAGTGTTTCCATGTTTGCATCTGGAATCACTTTCTTCGGGCCTGAGGAGTTGGCTCACGGTTCTTTAGTGTGGCCTGTTTTTTTTTTTTTTTT
>NC_034605.1:45269141-45303733 GCF_900095145.1 Mus pahari | reverse complement strand
TGTATATGTGCATATCAATGTATAAGTGTATATGTGCATATGAGTAGTATGTATGTATGTGTGTATGTATATCTGTATGTACATGTATATATATATATATATATATATATATGTGTGTGTATATATGTGTGTATATGGGTATATGGATACATGTATATAAATATGAGTATATGCACATGTGTGTATGTGTACATGTCATGTGTATGTGTGTGTGCATGTGCCACAGCACAGGTATAAAAATAAAGAGACAACTTACTGGAGGTCTCACTACCATGTGGGTTCAGAGACCCAAACCTAGGTGTTCTGGCTCAAGGCTAAACACCTTCACTTTTGAAGGATGTGTTGGTTTGGTGTAGCATCCTAGGATTAGCATTATTTTCCTGTAGTGCTCATCCAGTTTCTGGTTGAGCAAACTTCTAATGAGATGAGGTTTCCATGATTGTTTCTCAAACCTGGCAAGAGTCAAGCCCCTGGGTTCAATTCCCATTCCTACAAATAAATAATTTTTTAAAATGCAATAAACATTAAAAAGTTAAATAAATCAACTTCCCCTCTCGCCAAATACTTTTTAAAAATTGCTAAGCTTCACTCTAATTTTCTTTGTGTGTGTGTGTTTATCTTGTTCAAGATTTGATAAATCTTGCACTTATAAAACATTCACCTAGCACCTTTTCATAGACTTGTCTAACCTAATGAAATCCTACACATGAGCCTCCATTTTGTCCTTACCTCTCGATCTTCTCAAATAGAATAACCATAATCTTGCTATTGGCCCTTGTCTGAGAACACCTGTGTAATGAC
The DNA here is from genome assembly GCF_900095145.1 of Mus pahari. NCBI lineage: Eukaryota > Metazoa > Chordata > Mammalia > Rodentia > Muridae > Mus > Mus pahari. Next base: position 45,302,932 of record NC_034605.1, on the reverse strand, counting down.
CGTCTGAGGGTCTATACCTGTTGCATGGTTTCTCTGTTGTTATCAGCCATCATTGCTTCTTTGCATGATGAGTTATTTCTGCTTTCTCACCATGTGGCGCACTAAGGCTGTATAGTCACTCTAGTTGATGCATCCTTCCCCCTGTCAATCTACCTCTTTCCCCCATGAGACCTTTGGGGCTGTTTGGCTTTGTAATGAGGTTGAAAGAGATTTTCACCCTAGCATGAGACTATTTAAGAGCTGATGCCTTCTAACATCTTCCATCTTTGTTCACTAGTATCCCATATAGCACCAGAAGCCAGAACACATCTGCCATAGGAAGTCAAGGGTTCACTGATGACCCTATGAATTTCCATTTTGGCATACAAACTCTGCATAATTGTTAGACCTTTGTTTCCTTTTCCTTAATCGATGGTCTCTGCCTGGGTAAGTCTAATCCTATAGCTTTGTCCAGAATCAACAAATGCCCTGAGAGAGAAAAACAAAGCTGTCTAGACAACATCAGCTGCCATCAGAAACACGTTCATCTTCCTAGTACATTGAGTCTTGTTTCTGCGATTCCTGAGTGCTTGTGATCATTACTCTTGATTGGCATCCTATGGGATCATATAGGTGATGTTCCTCTGGGCATTCTTTAAACAGTGTTTCTAAAGAGGTTTAAATGGGAAGGGAATACCCACCCTGATTGTGAGTGGTACCATCCCATGGGCTGAGGCCCCAGAGTGAACAAGAATGAAAGGGTAACTCAAGCATGGGTACCCATCTCCTTCTTCTTCCTTATTGTATGTGGAGTGTGACCACTGCTTCCACTCTAGCCACCGCAGCTGGAGTCTTGATTACTGCTATGCTTCTCCAGCTATAATAAACTGTACCCTCAAACCATGGGCCATGGCAGACCCTTCCCTCATTAACTTGCTTAAGCCAAATAATTTATTACTGCAAAGAGGAAAATAACTAATACAGACCATTAGAAATAAGAAGCATTTATGATTTATCCAGATTTGTATTTCAGTGAAGGCATTAGCCTACAGAAACCCACTCCATTCAGCTGGGAAGCAGAGATGCTGTTAATTTAATTTTGTAGCCATTTCATGGTTTACTTTGGACTCACTAGCGTGTAACTTTCTGACTGCTACAAGTTCTGATTCATCATTTGTCATATGTTTCCAACAGACATTAAACCAGAACATCTGACTGCTGCAATCAAGATTCATCATGACAAGCATTAAATCACTGAGGACTGCTACACCAATAGACAAATGAGCAGACCATAATAGAATGTCCAGAAATAAACCCATAGAGATAGCCACATTTAATGGATGATCAAGCGAGCATTTCAAAATGAACTATTAATAAATAGTGCTAGGATAACTTTCAAAGAACTGAAGAAAAATAAACCATTTTCTAGGCCTTTCATATTTTACATTAAAATAAATTATAGGTTCATACATATGCATATAGAAAATAACAGCAAAATACTAGGATAAATAAGGATATGTGTGTGTGTGTACTTATAGGATGAGAAATTACTGTATAAATGTCTGTATTGAATAAGAAAAAAAAAAAGCACTCACACACATGAAAAAAATCACCTAGGGACCATGACAACCAGAGTCAGAACAACATAAAAACCGACCCATAACTCATACTAATCCAAGAGCTGATTTCCTTCATATAAGAAGGAATTCTACAAATTAACATGACTTGCGGCAGCAGCTTGTCTTAGGTCATGTATGGCTGCCATGGTAATGTTCTCAACCCGTGTGTCTCTCTCCCTGTCACTGCTGACAGGAGACAGTACAGTGGAACCAGAAAGAGGCTGGAGAATGTTTGCAAGTGATAACCAGTAGAGCTCTGTCACTAAATCATTAACTAGAGAGGAAAAGCAGATTTTGATATTTTCTTCAATTATTTCCCATTTGTTTGCATGGGGGGGGGAATATTACAGAATATTCAGAATAGTCTCTCTCTCTCTCTCTCTCTCTCTCTCTCTCTCTCTCTCTCTCTCTCTCGATACAAATCAGGTTGATCTTAAACTCACAATCTTTTAATCTCAACCTTCTAAGCACTAGATGGCTATTTTGTTCCATCACACCTTCCCTAAATATTTTCCTAGTATGACCATTTAAAGATTCTCCACTGTGTCATTGAAAACAAAAGGCAATATGTTAGGGTATTTCGAAGTCCCCTTCCAAAATGTTGATAACTGAGCTCATGAGAGATTATCAAAGCACTGTCTCCCCAAACAGGCTGCTGCTCTTCTGCCAAGAGACAAACGAAGCTTCTGTTCAGACCATCCATCAGCTTGTTGAGGCTGCATATACAAAGGGATCTTTGTACCATCCAGACATGCCCATAGTAAAGAGAAAACCAACACTGTTATCACAAAGCACAGTTTAAAATTTTTACCACTACATCGGCAAGCCAGTTTTCAATTATTTATGGAAATTACACTAGGAAATTGGAAATGAGAGTTGGGGTGGCAGGGAGAGGGAAGAAATAATGGGTGTAATTTAATAGGCACCATTCACAATCCAGTTTTTTTTTTTTTTTTTTTTTTTTTTTTTTTTTTTTTTTTTTTTGGTTTTTCAAGGCAGGGTTTCTCTGTACAGCCCTGGCTGTCCTGGAACTCACTTTGTAGACCAGGCTGGCCTCGAACTCAGAAATCCTCCTGCCTCTGCCTCCCGAGTGCTGGGATTAAAGGCGTGCGCCACCACGCCCGGCCACAATCCAGTTCTTAAAGGAAGGCATACCATAAAAAGAATCAGCTGTATGGAGCATCCCAGTTCTGAAGCATGAACACTGAAGGGTTGTGATTTGGAACTTGTCTCTCTCTCTCAGAAAGAACATGGATAATTGGAAGAGGGGGTTGGGGAGATGTGTGAGATATGGGTAGAAAGTACAATAGTCCTGAATTTTCTATCACCAACTTGCCAAAATTCTTAGTCCCTTGTATGGGAACAGCAGCAGGTAGGTGAAAGTCTGGTCCCTTAGGTCTTGAGCTTTGCATCACTATTAGATAATATCCATGCTACTGCTAGGAGTATAAGTCATTTAATATCCCTGTGCCTCAGCATCGCTATCTATATAATACATTAATAACAAATAAACATTAATAAGACTGAAGAATAATTGCATTTGCAATAGCACTAAAAAGAATTAACAATTTAAGAATGTACTTCATAAAAAAGACAAAGTACCAGTTCAATGAAATAAAAACAAATTTATTATTAAAAAAAAAAGTATTAAAGCTATGAGGACAGTGAGATGGCTAGTTGGGGAAGGAGGCTTGCTGCTAATTCTGAAGACGTGAGTTTGATCCCAGAGCCCTCATGGTGAAAGGGCAGAACTGACTACACTTTATATCCATCACATGTATGCGTACATAGATGCACATAATAGATAAATAGATAAATAAACATATAAATAAATGTAAATAAATAAATAAATAACTGTTTGACTAAAGATCAAATGAGAATGGAGAGATGGCTCATTGGTTAAATGTCCTTAAAGTTCTTAACTTAAGGACCCAAGTTTGGTTCCCAGCACCCAGGTCAGGTGGCTCACAAGAGCCTGCAACTTCAGTTGCAAGGAAACTGACATCTTCTGATCTCTGTGGGTACCCACCCACAAATCACACCACAGCACACATAGGTAAACATGAACATACCTATTTTCTTAACTTAAAAAAAATACAAAAAAAATGGGAAAACATCTAATGTTCTAGAATTTGAGCTTCATACAGTTGAGGTGTCCACACCTGTAGATGGCTGAGAGCCATCTACAAATTCAGTACAACTACTATCGAAAATCTCAGTATAATTTCTGCAGAAATAGAAAAAAATTATCCATCCTGAAATTTCATATGAAATCTTAAGGGACTCTGAATAACCAAAATAGTATTTCAAAAGGATCAGGCTGAATATTATACATTCCTTGATGTCAAAATTCACTCTGAAACTTCGACACTGAAACTCTTTGATGGTGGCTTAAAGTCACACAGACACACATGCCAGTGGGATTAACAGTTTCATCATACAGAGTCTGACAGTGTTTGACAAGGGTCACTCAGGAGAGGAAAATAATCTCCTCAAGCACTGTGTCAAAAAAAACTAATACCAATATGCAAAAAAAAAAATGGAGTTAAGCCTCCCCTCACCCCTTCTGTGAAAGCTATATCAGAACAGAGGAACACCCTACACCTAAGCACTAATGCTCTACAAACCTTAGAAAGAAAGAAAGCTTGCCCCTAAACCCAGAAACCCCTACCTAGAAACACAGATGGATCCACAGAACAACAAGTGGGCTGTATACTGTGTTCTGAAACACCCAGGGAAAACTTCCTTATTCAAAGCAAAGGGAATCATTGGCATTGGGTAGAGACAAAGTCTACAGACAAAAGGACCGCTAAAATCGCAAAAGTGTAAGAATTAATCAAAAGCTGGGTGTAGGGCTCAGTTCTAGAGCAACGTACTTAACTTGCACAAAGTCAATGGTTAGATCTCAGTACATAAGCTAGATCGGGGCTTGGGGGTGGACATGCCTGTAATCTTCAGCAGTCAATAGGTGGAGACCGGAAACAAGAAGAGCAAGGATTGAAGGCTATCCTTGACTGTAGCTACCCTGGGCTACGTGAAACCCTGTCTCAAACGGTGAGGAGGCGAGGGGAGAAGAGAAAAAGAAGGATGAGGAAATCTTGAAGTTCTGTGTCTGGGAGTGGTGGGGAGGCTCACAGCAGTGACTGAAACAGAGTTCCAGGGGAGAAACAAGGTGCCACAAGGCCGAAGCTTGACTTCCTTTTAACTCCAGATGCTTGTCAATTCCTTAGAGACAATCTGCTTGGTCAGAGCATCCACCACTGGCTGTACTTCCACTAAACAGAGCTGAGGCAGGAGGATCATCAGTTCCTGTCTCAGCCTTTGAAACAGCAGGGATTGACCAGGGCTGCTCAAGTTGAAAAATGTATCAAATTTCCTCCCAGAATGGAGGAAAGATGATAGTATCAGGTCCACTCCTCTTCTCTTCTCTTCTCTTCTCTTCTCTTCTCTTCTCTTCTCTTCTCTTCTCTTCTCTTCTCTTCTCTTCTCTTCTTCTCTTCTCTTCTCTTCTCTTCTCTTTTCTCTTTCTTTATTTATTCATTTATTTATCTATTTATCTATTATTTATCTATTTATTATCTCTATTTATCTATTTATCTATTATTTATCTATTTATTATCTCTATTTATCTATTTATCTATTTATCTATTTATCTATCTATCTATTTATTTATTTATATTTGAGAAAACTACAGATGAGAAAGACTGACTGGAGGGAGGCTTACGGGCATGGAGCAATGGCAGGGTGGGAAGCTGCAGTGGGAGAGTGGGCCCAGAGCACCTTCATCACGCATGACCTTCAGTCTGCTCAACCATACAGCTTACCCCGTCCCTAGCTCACTCACTACAAACCATTTATTATACTATGATACTTTAAGTTTTTCTAAATGTGGTATACGGAACTATAAGCCAATTTCAGACACATACATATTAAAAGTGACTGATGTTTTCTCCAAGGATTTGTTTAGTTTTCAATGTGAAGAATCGACTGTTACTGTTGGCCTTCTCTGTGGCCACTGAGCATGCCCTCAGGCAGTGTATACAGGGATAAGCACGTTGACAACCCCCTTTTCCTACTATAGAACAAAAAAACAAGGAAATGACCAGAAGGCCTTGGGTAATGCCTGGGAACAGGACACATGTCATCTCTGAATTTGGTGGCACTGTGAATAAAGTCACAGCTTTTTTTTATCTGATCCACATGTGGAAAAGGAAGTTGGGGGGGGGGAGGTGGCACATCTCCTGCTCACGTTCCTAAGATGTAGAGCTGAGATAGTTCGTGGAGTGTAGACTTTAGGAATCTCCAAGGAAAACACAGAGCAGGGAAAGTAACACAGTTTGTTCTTTGTCCAAACAAGCCCTTAGGATCCTCTTGTCTCTGGCTCCTCAGAATTGGGATCACAGATAGCTACTGCCATGCCTGGACGCGTGCCTTAAGTAAAGTCAACAAAAGGCTCTTCTGCAACAGTTTCCTATGTACCTGAACATAGATATAAGAACGTTTTGGACTAGCATTCTTGCCTATGCTTGGAATCTAAACCACTGTTTCTCACGCTTACAGTGTTACGCCCTCCTGCTAGCTTCTCCTCCTTCATCTGAGTATCAACTAGGCATCTACTCACTCAGAGCCCTGTCTTTCAAGAAAGGGAGGAGGGTCATGAGAGAGTGATTGCCTTCCTTGTTGCTTCAACCCAGCAGATGTGTTACACATTGGTGGCTTTACTGACAACATTGCCACTGTGTCTTAGGAAAGAGTTCTCCTTTACTCAAAATAAATCATTGGCGGGAAGCGGAGATAAAGTTCTGATCCGCCTTCACCTAGTTTGATCTGCTAGCTGGGAATAGGAGGACACTTACCTTCTGCACCAGGTGTGTCTTCAAGCATAGACAGTTCTCCCCTTTGTGTGTGTATGGTGTGTGGTCCTGGGGTATACACCTAGGAATCACACTGAAGGTGTTACATCCTAGACAGGAGTTTTACCACTCAGTTGGACCCACCCCCCTGCCCCTTTTTATTTTTGTGTTTTTCAGACAGGATCTTGTCAAATTGTCCAAACCAGACTTGAGTTCTGAAGACCTTGAGTTTTTTCATTTCCCTGACTTGGACTTCTAGAAATAAAGCCAATATGAAATATGAGTCCCTGCAATCAAGTCCCCAAACCACATGCACAGACTCACACACTGTGTGAAAGTCCTCCCCAACACACACGCACACACACACACACACACACACACACACACACACACACACACACAAAGTGGTTACTAAGCCACTGTCATTAAACTTCTGACCACCTTTTAACAGGATCACACAAATGTTGGTAGTATCTCTGCCCTCCGTTCCATCCATAGACAGTCAACACAGTCTTTAACAGTGCTTCAGGCATCCTGCTGAATCACTCTTTGTCCTCCTCCCTGGACACAAGGTCTCTCACTGAACCTGGAGCTAGTCTGGTGGACAGAAAGCCCCTGTGGTTCTCTTGTCTGTTCCCCGCACTGCACTGCGGTTACAGGCATGTTCAGTGCCACAGTTGCCTTTTTTGAGAGTTCTGGGATCATGACTAAGGCTTTCCTGCTTGTGCAGCCAAGATTCTATCCTGCTGCACCATCTCCCCAGCCCCATAGCTATTCCTTTATCACTTCTGTTTCTTCTCTCATCTAAAATTAAAACAAAAACAAATGGAAAAACTGGACCCAGGTTTTCCTATTGTCATTCATTTATCAAGAGCCTATGAGATCCCTGCTCTATCCTACATGCTGCAGTGAGTATAACTTACATGGGAGAACATAATGGAGCTACTGGCTGCTGATGCTGTTACTGCTGCAGCTGTGTGTGTGTGTGTGTGTGTGTGTGTGTGTGTGTGTGTGTGTGTCTGTCTGTCTGTCTGTCTGTCTGTCTGTCTGTGAGAAAGAGTCAGGGACAGAGAATGTGTGTGTGTGTGTGTGTGAGAGAGAGAGAGAGAGAGAGACAGACAGACAGACAGACAGACAGACAGACAGACAGAGACAGAGAGTGTATCTTACTTGTTCAAGAATTAGCTTCTGATCCTCGCACCTCCTTCTCTAAGGTCCTGGGGTAACAGAGATGTGCCTCAATAACTGCTCTAGTGCTGTGAAGAGACATCATAACCAAAGCACTTTAGAGAAGAAAGCATTTAGTGGGAGATTGAGTATAGTTTCTGTGATTAAGTATTCAAATATATGAGACTATTGCGGGGAGGGGGGGAAGACGTTCTCATTCAAACCAAGACATTATGTTGGGGTTATGCAGGGCTGGGGCTCGAACCTAAAACGTTGTACAAGTTATTCTATCATCTGAGCTAAACCATCAGCTCTCTACCCTTTGCAGTGATAGAGAAAGAAGGTAAAGATTATATGGTATATTGGGAGCAACCTAAAGAATAGAAAGTGGTGGTGAGAGATAAGGTGAGGGGTACTGTTAATGGGAGAACGGAATGGGGAACAACATTTGAAATATAAATAAATAAAATAACACCCCCCCCCAAAAAAAAAAAAAAAAAAAAAACAGAAAGGCATGTATACTGAGGACTTCCAAGAAGGAAAAGAAGCTGGCGAAGGCCCAGGGGAGGGAGCAAAGGGACACCCAGAACGCCTGTTACCTACAGAACAGCAACATCACCCTTCCTTGGGAACATTTGGGAAAGGAAGAGATCTGGCCACCCTCATACCCATGGGATCAAAATCTGCATTTTAGAATGATCCCTAAGTGCAACTCATCTAATGTCCATAGACAGTGTCAAAAGCAGAGCACACACTGCAGTCCCCTGGGGAGATTGGAAAAGCTCTGATACCAGGATACCATTCTCCAAGGTGTGTGTGGTGTGGATTGCAGCTTGAGCTTGGGGGATCTTCTATCACCAGAAAGTTCTAGAACACACAAACTGCGAGGCATATGGAGTGAGCACCTGGCCCCGCATAGACACTCAGGATCTGTGGAGAGCCTTACCCATTAGCTTTCCCTGAGCTTTCTGCAGCAGGCAGGGCTGTCCTTTCTCCTACTTAGTGAACCAGAAGGGTCACTACCGTCTCCAGCAGGCTGAAGCAAATTGTGAACCTTCTGAAGAAACGAATTCAAGAGAAAGAACTCTAGAGACCCAAGTCCCCTGTCATCCAGACTGCTAATAACTGGGCACCTTTGTGAGTTCACCAGAGTCCTCCTGGTTAAACTACCCCATGATTAGCCCCCAAGTGGGGGGCAAAAACCAACCCCGCAGTCCCAATTTCCTAAAAAGACAGGCTGGTTTTCAGATTTTCTTGCATGATTGGGAAGAGTCCATGCCAGGGAAATCCCTCTTCAGAGGCAGTCTGGTCACATTCTTGACTAATGAGCTTGGAACACAGTGTCCCTGCTTGGCATTAACGGGGAAGACTTGAGGGAGGGGAAGTGTGAAAAAGTACAGGGTGTGATGGCGTGGAAGCCACACTCAGGGCAGACCCGTGGGGAAACCCCCGGGGTATTTCCTTCACCTGTGCCTGGTGAGAAATCCGTAGCCCTTGACGTGAACATGGCACAACCAGAAGCCAAAGCCAAGGACCATTTGTGATGGGGAGTGCAGTCAGCTTCCCATTGCCCAATGGTAGCCTGGGGAGAATGGAGAAAACGCCAAACAACCCCTGCGTCTACCACAGGAGGTTGCAAAAGGTTTTCAAGAGGATATGGCTAGTGTATTTCCTCTCTGCTTAGTCCCCCTCTCAAATACTAGTGTTCATGTTCCGAAAAATCATGAGGTTGGGTAAGAATGTGAGTTGACTCGTAGAGGAAAGGAGAAGAATTTGTCCCACATAAACCTTTTCGAGACTTCCTGAGTCTTGTGAGGAAAACAAAAGGTCTGGGTTATTAATAATAAAATAAGCTATATCCTGGCACAGAGGATATGCCATAAGTCCTAGAAATAGCTGCAGTAACCACTGAGGGGGAGGGATCCCATGATGATGGCCGTTCATCAGAAAAAAAAATAGCAATCTAATGGGGGAGGGGGTTGTGTGTTCTCATGGGAAAGCTCTCCAGTGTGTTTTAGGGGTCATGAAAATCCTTGCTCACTCATCCATACAGAGACAAAGAATTACTTGGTCCATAAATGATGGAGTAGGGGCTGTAACAAAGGGGTCACCTCTGCCTGGATTCCCTAAACAGATTGGAAAAAAAAATTTCCATAGCAATAATGCTGCCTGGTTTCATGTTAAACTCGTGACTGTAAGCCTCAGATAGACTTTGCAGAGTGAGGACTCTGAAGGGCCAGGCACCACTGTGGAGTCCATCAACCTTGATGTCCATTCTCACCTTTTTCTCCTTATACGTTTAAACCTTTCCTCTTTATTCATTTTTAATATGGTATCTCGTTTCCTACTTTACAGTTTGCAATAGTATTTAAGGGACAAAGTACCGTTTGCATACTAACCAGAAGTCCGCTAACTGGTACATAGGTCAGTGCCATCTACTCTCTTCTCTCTTGTCTGTAGGTAAACTGACCATGCTGACTGATAACCTGTTGCAGGATTTTCTCTGTTCAATCACATTAGGGCAGTGGCAGGCCTGTGATTGGACAGGAAAAGGAAGATGGAGCTAGGGGGGGGGGGGTCAGGGAGAGAAGGAGGGGAGGGAGAGAAGCCAACAGGGAGGCAGACGAACCGGAAGTAGATCCTGATCCCACTTGGTTTTAAAAAGCCACAAGTAGCTAAGATTTTCACAAGGTTAGAATATTTGAGTTAAAGCTTTATATTTATCAAATGGCTCTGAAATTATTGTATTGGCATGATGTAAATTGTGATCTTATTGTTATATAAATCTTATTAGATTATTAAGCTTTAAGAGTCATGTAACTAGATTGAGATGGCTGATCGTGGGGTGTGGGGGGCATTGCATAGAAGCGAGATGAACTCACTAGCTGGGAGAGAGTAACTCAGAAGTGAGAACTCGTCCATCGAGCGGGACCCAGCCGGGACATAGTGTTGTGGCCCGCCAGCACCAGTACTAGAGCGGGACACGGAGGGGCAGGAAAGATGGCGGGTTAACTTTTTTAATATTACCTGCAACAGTAACCCATACTAACTATAGCATGTAGGCAGTAGGTCCATCTCCTCACCAGGACTGAGTCCTCTTGTGACTCAGCAGTGTCCTTGTGCCCTGCTGTATGATTTCTGCCACCGTACATGAGTGCGCTATAACATCCCCTACTTGCTCAGCCCCTGGTTTTCCTCCTTCGCTTTTTTTTTTCCTTTTGAATTTATTTTTAAATTTTAGAGACAAAATTTCTCAAAAGACTTTAAAATTTTTTTTATCTATTCTTATTGCTTCTTTTTTGACCCAAGTCTGATTTGGTGGGGTTTTTTTTTTCTTTTTCTCCTTTCCACATTAACAATTCTTATAAAATTCACCAGAGGTTTCTTTATGATGAAATCTAATAGCCAATTTCCAATTACTTCATGTTCAAACAGTCCGAAAGCACTGAAGCACTTTCTTCATTTGGCTTCCAGAACCTCTATTTCTTCTCCACCCTCACAGAGGATTTCCCCATCTCCTTGATTACTTCCTCTTCCTCAACCCCATCTTCCATACACCCTTCTCTGCCTATGAAGAGCATAGGCAGACTTATTGACTAATGAGCTAATCCAGTTACATGGCTATAATCTTCTCTGAACACCAGTCTGCTGCTCCTGGCTCGTTCCTGTCAGCTTTGACGTCAGCTAAGTGAAAAGAACTTGGTGCATCCAAATCTGGACACTTAGATTACCTCTCACGTCGAAGCTTTCCCCCGACCGTTAAACTGAAACTTTATTTTTATAATTGATCAGCCCAACAACATAGAGCCTTCCCTCTTGTCTGGTCTCCCACCTTACAACATCTAATTATTCACTGAATTTCCTAGGCACTATCTCTAATATAAGTATCCCTAAGATGTCCCTACAACTCACACCTCTGTTTTTTCCTCGGCTGTCACCAACTCTCTGCTTGACCTTCCATCACAAGCAACTCTGCCTCCAGGCCTCAGTACCTACACCCTGATTTCACCATGAAATGCATAAAATATTAATCCATTCAAGACCCCCAACATCATTGCCTGGTAACCTAACCCAACACCACTGAGGCCCTGTTTCTCACTTGTCCACTCTGTTCAGTCCGCCATGACCTTCTAGAAAGTCCCTGCATATTGGACAAGATCGGGACCTAGGACATTTGCACTTACCTACCTACCTGCATTCCTCAAAATCTCTTCCAGTCCCACACTCCAACTAGCTTGCTACCCTATTCCTTTCTGCCTAGTTAGGTCTCTCAACTAGTCCCTCATCAGTAAAACTTCCCCCAAACTCCCTCCGTTAAATATTGATTTTAATTCGCCATCTCCCCTCCCTGTTTTCATACTGTATTTTTCCGGGTAGCACATATCCTCCTGGGGCATACCCCAAAACTTACTCATTGCCTAGCTCCATTCCAATGGGTGCTCCGTGTCCTTGCTGTGCAGAAGCATCTATACGTCAAATGAAAGCTGTGTGTTTGTTTTTAAAACAATAACCTAAAGAAGATTAAGACAGATGATTTGAAAAAAGGCAGATAATGCCTTTAAAGAAAACATCATAGCAATTCTCACCCCAATAACCTCAGTATTTGTAAAGGTCCTCCTGGGTACTTATCCTTAACATTTATTAAGCTCCTATTGTCTACCAGGGACAGCACCAGGTACTTCACAAGAGTTAATCAATTTAAAGCTCCCTGAGATTATTACAATTTTTTTGTTGTTGGTTTTGTTTTACTTTGATTAATTTTGTTTTGCTTTCTGAGACAGTCTTCTGGCCCAGAACTCACCGTGTAACAGACCCTCTGCTGTCTACCACCCAGGTTCTGGGAACGTATGCATGTATCACCATGTTTAAATTCCCTTTTCTAGAACGCAAAATTGAGTCACAGAAAGCCAAGTACCTGACTCAAGAAAGCACAGTATGTATAGATATAACAAGGCAAACGATAACCCTGACAACACAGTATACACTGGAAGAAGGCCATGTTTCCCTTTCCTAATCTGGTAAACAGGTTCTGCTTGAAAACAACACTAAGTGGAAAGCCATCTTCTACTTTCTTATATTTTTGGTTGTGAGCCTAGCCTTTAACGGCTGAGCCATCTCTCCAGCCCCATCTTCTACTTTGCTTGTATGTGGTCATCACCAGCCAGAAAGGTCACTAATGGGACATTAGGCCTTTAGAGTCACTGAGTTATAAACATTACTATGAGTAGGGTTTAAGGCGATCCTACCAAAATACAGACTGTGAGGGCTGGGGATATAGCACATTGATAGAGTGCTTACATGCAGGAAGATTGTCTTGAATCACTAATATTACAGAAAAGTGGTTTAGGATGTGGCAGTCAGGTAATCAAAAACTCAAGGACATTGTGAATTTGAGGCCAGCCTGGGATACAAGAGACTCTGCCTCAAAAAAAAAAAATGTAAATACAAAGCAGAATTAGAGGCAGATTGTGATTCTGTATGTTAGAATAGTATTTGCTGCACACTTCCTAATGGTGCAGCTGCTGACCCTACTTTAAGTAGCAAGGACCTACATAAACTAATTATCTATATAAGACTCTTTAGAAATGGACCGACTTATATCTGACATGTGGAGAGGTCAATTCATGTAGTAAAGTATAGATAAACATGAAGGACAAACTCCTTTCTCTGTCCATTTTGATGATAGATCAAGAGGAGAGTCAATATTGCCTGGAATACATCTTTTCAAGTACACCACAGTCACCTGTTTTTATGTCATTTACGGTTCCCAAACAAAATTAGGCTGGGATGAATTTGGCTTAATCCCCAGGCCTTTAACTTATCTATTGTTCCTAGTGGACAAACTAGCTCTTAAAATGCCTTTCCAGTTTATCTTTAACCAGAGGCACCGGCTTTTCCTGGTCTTTGGCTAGGTTCTTACTTCCTCAGCCTAGACAGAAGTCCACAGTGTGAGAGATCCCTGCTGTGGTTACCTTTCCTGCTTCCTGGTAGAGGAATGTCCAGGAAACAAAAGTATAAAAGCCACTTGCCTTCCACAGCCCCATCCACTACATCTTTCTGCCTGGACTATCAGGCTACAGGGTTGTAATCTCCTTCGAGAGAAAATGTTTCCAGCATCATCCTATTGGACAGAAAAGGCCAGGTTAGAGGGTCAGTGGAGCCTGTCTTGCTGGGCATTTTGCAGAACAGTAAGGTTGTGGGAGAGCGGAGAACATGAAGTTACAGTTACTGTGTGTGCTCGCTGAAGAGAGGGTGGTGGGGGGCTGTGATACAGACACGGACACAACTATTTTACACAATAAGAGGCTCAGTTTTTCCACAGACATGAGGAAATGTCAAGAATAAACCAGACAGTATCCCAGAATCATATGAGCTCCACTGCATGGAGACCCTGTAAATGTACATACGTATGCATGAAATAAAAAGTATTTTTATTTACTGCATATGTTGGCTGCCTTTCTCATGCTATGACAACATATTTGATTAAAAAACACAATCAATGTAAGGAAGAGAGAGTTTATTTGGGGGGGGGGAATCATTACTTAGGGAGGGAAAGGGGCACCATCCATCATCATGGGATGATACGGTATAGAAACATGAGGCAGTTGGTCACACCATGACTACTGTTAGGAACCAGAACATGAAGAATTCTGGTACTTAGCTCACTAGCTCCTTTTCATACTGCTCAGAACCATGGCCCATAGGGATGACACCATCCACATTAGGGATGGGTATTTCTTGGTCAGTTAAATGTCTCTAGAAACTCTCTAATGCAAGCATGCATGCACCTGCGTGCACACACCCACCCACCCACTCCACACACACAGAGTTTCAATTACAAATTGACAGTAACAATTAGCCATCAAAATATTGTACATTTTATTTTTATAGACACTATATACACTATTTATGGCTATGCGTGCATGTCTTCCCCTCTCAGGTTAACTTGTGTCCTTCCAAAATTTATATATTGATGTCTTAACCCTCAGCATCCCTAGAATGTGAGCACATTTCAAGACAGGATCTTAAAGAAGTAAATCGAGGTACAGTGACGTCATCTGGGTGAGCCACATCCCGTGGTAACTGGCATCTAATAGAGAGACTGGGACACAGTCAAGACAGAAGGCTGCCCACATAAGACCATAGCAAGAAGAAGGTTGCCCCCAAATCACAGAGAGATGCTGTAAGAGAAATGACCCCACTAAGGCCTTGCTTTTGGACTTTTTATTTTTGTATTTTTGTATTTTATATTTTTTGTAGAGTCTTGGGATTTTGTGTTTAATGCAGATGGATGGTGATTCAATCACCCTTCATTATTTTGTTATGGAAACCCAAAATAAACTAATACATACAAGTACACACACACACACACACACACACACACACACACACGGGCACACATGGCTACCCAGTTTTGGAAACACAGATAAACACAGCTGCAAGGATTGAGTAGTATCACATTAGAAATGATAAACAATATTATCTCAGAGTCCAGCCTTATGGTCCACCTCTGTAGGTACACACATGTGCCAATGTCTTGGCATCATTCGTGCACCAAGAGAAAAGGGAGGGTAAAGTAAATACCAGTCAGCTGATAAGGCTGGGAACAAGCCTAAGAATGCTACCAGAGACTTCTTCTACCAGCTTTCTCCTAGAGGGGCTTCTCCCAAGACCTTGGGGGTTACCCTGCCTCTCACAGACACTAGGTTCAGTAAAGTGGCCACACACTCTTTCTTGGGCTGTTGCAGACACCACCTTTGCCCTCTGGCTTTGGATCTGTCTGCCCTAGGTGATGGCTCCTCCCGGAACTTCTCCAGAGAGAGCTTTGCTAAGAGGCAGAAGGTTATGCCTGCCTTGAAGAGGTTAATGATTACCGAGAACTTGGAAAGCTTTCCTCCATTGTTACTCTCAGAAACTTACCTGCAAAGTTGAAAGCAAGATCCTTGGGGGTAGGAGGGAAGTGGGGCAGTAACACAGAACAGGACAGAACTAAACTCTTACTTCTGGCTTAACCAATTCAGTGCTGCAGAAGCTGCCCTTGTCCAGGCACAGAGAAGTTCTGGTCTTAGGCCACAGCAAAGAGTTTAAAAATAGCAACACCACCATTTGTTAAATGAGGAAATCCAAAAATAATGATCTTCAGGCTGAGTTAATAGCAGATATCTCAGCTCACAGAAAGGGAAAGAAAGGGGACTTCTAGATTTAAATGGCATTTGAAAAGCTGTCACCTGTTTCCTTTTTATGTTATTTATTATTTATTCATGCATATGCAAAGGGTTGCACATGCAGGTTCGAGGCCAACTTTGGGGAGTTACTTCTCCTTCCTACCATGTCAGCACTCACCCAGCATCACCCTCAGGCTCTCCAATTCTTGATATTTTTGATATAGGATTTTACCTATATATTCTTCTACTATGATGTTTAAAAGCATACTACATTTACATGAACAAGAAAAAAAACTCAAAAATTGGGATAGAAGCACTTCAATGAAATAAAAAGGCATAGTATACACTGAGTGCAATTTCTTCTTAGAGTTAATTTATTTTACTCTCAAGTTTACTATTTCTTTAAAATATTAATATAATGCATTTTTAATATATTCACCCCCTTCCCTGACTTCTTCCCCACCCATCCCCTACTTCTCTACCTTTTTTGTTTTTTGTTTTTAATTTATCAAGTACAGTTTGCACTATACATATTCTTTTGGATATGCGGCCTTCATTGGAGTCTGGCTGTCTTAGCTACTTTTTTATTACTGTGACAAGAGACACCATGACCAAGGAAATTCATGTAATAAAATAGTTTATTGGGGCTTACAGTTTCAGAGGATAAGTCCGTGACCATCATGTCAGAGGACATAGCAACATAGACAGGCCTGGTGCTAGAGCAGTAGCTGAGAGTTTACACCTTGAAACACAACCATAGAGAGAAATCTAGTTGGGGAAGGCATGGGCTTTTGAAACATCGAAGCCCAACCCCAATGACACACCTACCCCAACAAGGCCACACCTCCTAATCCTTCCCAAACAATTCCACCAACAGGGGACCAAGCATTCAACTATATGAGCTTATGGGAACCTACTCTCCCAGAACACCACAGTAGCCTAACCACCATTAACAGTGCCCTTAAAGAAAACTGCGTCTTTCTTCCAGCAGCTATCACCTATCAATAGTTTCTTAAGCAGGAGTAATAGTTCCTGCCCACTTCCTCTCTCATGCTGGAATTTTGTCTGGCCTGAGCCTATGAGCTGCCTGGCCATAATTTCTTGACTCTAATACTAGTGCCAGGTATGGGTCTTCAATCTAATCAGAAAGTGGTTTGGTTACTCCTGTGACATCTGTATCATGATCACACCTGTGGACATTCTTGCCAGTAGGATATGCAGAATCCATAGCTGCATTAGAATGGTGATTCTTTTTTTGTCCTCCAATAGCATAATAGTACCTTCAAGGGGGAGAATGGAAGCAATTCAATAGGATGAAGCTTCCAGGTAAAACCCAGCATGTTCTATGACATAAGTATATGGTATCTTCAGCAATAGGCTCTTACTGCCAAATTCTGGAGGATAATCAAGAGCACAATCCAGATATCTGCTTCGGGTATATATCCCATGGACTCTATATTATAGGTATACTTATTCATGTTAATTGCTGCTCTCCTCACACTAATGAGAAATAGATACCGTCTAGACATATCACCTGGTCAATGGATAATGAAATGTAATACATTTATACAAAGGAATATTATTCAGCTACCACAAAAATGCATTTATGAAATACAAAGGGAAATGGATGGAACTAGAAACAACCATTCAGAGAGGGGTAACCCAGACCTAAGGTGGCAAATGTGTGTTTTCTCTTATTTCTAGATGATAGCCTTAAACCTTGAGGAATGTGTGCTCTATTTAGAAATTGCTATAGTGGTCAGGAAATTATCTAGGACTATGGGAGTGGGGTGCCAAGGGAGGAAGCAACTATATAAATGGTTTAAGGGGACTAATGTTTGGGTTTTTCCAGGAAGAGTTTCATGGAGAGAGTAATGGAGGGAAGGGTTGATGAATAAATGTGGTAAGAAACAGATAACCAACACTAAAGACATCTTGAATGAAATCACACAAAAACATACAAGTGTAGAAGTGTCCTAAAAGTAAACACACACACACACACACATACATGAAAAAAAAAAACAAAATCAGTAAAGGAAGGAAGACCATTAAAACACCTGTTGTAGAGCTAAAGAATTGGCTCTTTAAGAGTGCTTACTTGCAGAGGACCTGGGTTCAGATCCCAGCAACAGCATGGTGGCTCACAACAGCTTGTAATTCCAGCTCTGCAGCACCTTACCTGGGCAGCTCATACATTGTTGGAGATCGTAAACTCCATGCCAAGACCTCATTAATGAGATTGCCTAAAGGGTTGGGATTTAGACCAAAACTATTGCTGTGGTCTACTCAAAAGTTATTGTTAATAGTGATGCCTTGATCTGAAAGAGATGGAGTGGAACGAACTCCATCTCTTACAGAATCAAAGCACTTGTGCTTGATTCCAAGTCCTGACCACTTGCTAACTGCCAGACGATAGCTCCTCCCAGACCCCTGGGTAGACTGGATGCTTGATAGATGCTCAAAATGGGCACTCAAGAACACTACCATAAGGAAGTCGCTCTAGCTCTGTTAAACTGCATTCCTCTAACCTTAATATGGAGGCGGGGGAGGAATATTTGGGATCCTGACTTTCACTGTGCATTAAAAATAGTCTGAACACACACAAAAAATTGTATTGGCACATGGCTCCAACACAGAACCACTGAATCAGGATCTCTGAGGGTGGTTACTCATACAATGCCGCGTTTGTGTGGGTGTGGGTGTGGGCATGTGTTTGTGTAAACGCTCCTGTTGGCTCTAGGGTGCAGTCATCTTTTATTGATCTTCAGGCTCTGGACCAACCCTTCAGCATTCTAAGAACTGCTTATTCACCCCGAGGTTCATGTGTATGCTCCTGAGGAGACAGGACTCTCTTTGCATCGCTTCACATTCACAGTACAGCTGCAATGTAATAAACAAATTAAATGAATAAATGGTTTCCAGCTTGGACCCGTGCTGGATTTTCACATGGGTACTCGAGAGATCCAAATACAAGCCCTCATTTTACGTAGGTCAAGCACTCTGATCAATAAGCCATCTCCACAGCCTATGCTTTTATTTTAGAACTATATGTCTTCAGCCTGGAGAGATAGATCAGTGGTTTAGAGCAGAGTAGCCTTCTTCTATTCCCAGCACCCATACAGAGGCTCACACTATCTGTAACTCTATTTCTGGGAGATTGGACTCTCTTTTCTGATATTCTCGGTCACCAAGCATCTATGCAATACGTGGACAGACATGAGAGTAAAACACTAATAAACATGAAATGAGTGAGAATTCTAAACAATAAATAAATAAAGGAGCATTATTTGTACAAAGTATAGAATGGTGTACCTTGATGAAGTACACAGGTACAACCTACCTACAACCTTGATCTGAATATACAGGATCTCCAGTCCCCAGAAGGACAGAGGGCAGTAGAGGTCAATAGACTCTCACCAGGGACTTGTCCTGAATGTCCATCTTGCTATTTTCAGTTGCCCTGTGGCATGGCATGGCTGTTCAAGGTGAGTGCCTGGCTGTGATTCTCCCATGTTTATTGTTACTGGATCATGAGGCATTTCTTTCAGCCCCCTAGCTGTGAGCCTGCCACAAATGCTTTTCTTACTCATTTGGGGAGCATATGCTTAACTTGCCACAAGATTAATAAGTGTCAAGGATACTAAGGCTACAGATCTACCCAATGCTGGCTCGAGGGATAAAGGCCAGGTCCGTCTTCTTGTTCGTAGGCCTGCAATGCTTCTGTGCTTCCGAATATTTGTTGAATGCATGCTGAGCAGAAAAATACTTGGGGATATAAAAACAATAAAGCATCTATCCTTAGGCTTTAAGAAGTATTTTATCACATACATGATATAGAGAATTTCTCTTGTGGTGCATACCAAATGTCCATTTTCATTCTTTCTTTATCTTTGAGAATTTCATACATGTAAGCAATGGAATGGATTATATCTACATCCATTTCCCACCCCCAACTTCCTTCATGGGCCCTGCAATCTGTACCTTCTCAACATCATGTCTTTTTAAATTATCTTTTGTAATAACTGGATCTAGTCAATGACCATATGTGCATGGGTTTAGAACCATCCACTCGAGCATGGGAACCCCTCCCCAGTGGCCACACTCTCCAGAAAGAATGATTATCCATTGCCCTGTGGCTATCAAGTACCAATAGCTCCTAGGTAAAGGGTGGACCTGGAAATCATTTAGCCAACCATGTTGGGATATTTGCTGTCTTATCTTATACAAATGACCACGTCTGCCGTGATGTCTACGGCTATGGCAGATCCAGAAAAGGACACCCTCCAACCCCGCTTCCCTTCCCCTATCTGTTTCATTCTCTCCACTTCCTCTTCCACAATGTTCTCTGAGCCTCTGTGATAGTGGCGTGATAAAGAAGATGTCCCACTTTTTGAACAACCATGAAACAAAACACCGAGTGGGAGGTTATTTAATGATGGTTTAAATTTCAGCAGATTAAAATCTTACGGGGACCAAGAGAAACAAAGTCAGAGATAATACAAATAAAGCCTGGCTCGAGGGTCTTTTCTTGTGTGATCAATTCAAATCTTCAAGGAGATGCAGGAAGACTTATGAAGGGAACGTTAATGGAAGGATTCAAGTCAAAACTTAGGGCAGAACCTAGTGGCATCTGTGAGACATAAGAATGGCCCAGCTAGGAGGCCATATTGGGAAGAGCTAAGAGAGGACAGAGAGAATGGTGGACAAAGGCAATCTGTGGTAATCTTAAGGGATAAATTAACATTTTGTCACACTTCCTAAAGCATTCAAAAGGGCTTGGTCTGGTAGCTGTGAGGAAGGCAGAGGAAAAGGCTGGGTGCAGGTGAGTTGACCTCTGTTTATATCTTGCTCGCAGATACGTCCATAGACTAAGCACAACCTCAATCCAGATGTGAACCTGATCTGAGGTGTCTCATAGCAATGATCATGAGCAAAAGAACGTAAGGGGTGTCCAGGACTCAGTCATACCAAGGATGCTGGCGCTAGTCTCAGAAAAAGGAAACTTGGGGCAGGTGACATCTTTAGTTGAAACTGAAGGTTTGTTTGGTTTTTACATTTATGTATTTATTTGTATATGAGCTTGTGTGTGTGTGTGTGTGTGTGTGTGTGTGTGTGTGTGTGTGTGTGATGGGGGGTGGTCCATATGTTCAGAGGGCAACTTGCTCATTTTAAGTTTCTCCTTCCACCATGTAGAGTCCAGGAGTCAAACTCCTGTGGTAGGCTTGGCAGCAAGCACGCTCATCCACAAAGTCATCTTTCTTGCCTGAGACTGAGGGCACTAACTCAAGTTTCTCTTTGCTATGCCCAAGTTAACGCATGATTCAAATGTCTGGTCCTTCTGCATGTGGAGTGGCTAGAACATGGACAAGGAAAGGGTAGATAATGTCATTGTATTTCTTTCCTGAGACAGTTGGAATTAGTAAGGCTGAGTTTGAGACAACACTACCCTCATTGGTTAACTTGTAGACTTCTTTAATGTATCTGTACATATGCCCTCCAGGAGATACACAAAGAAGACAGTTAAGATGCATCTGGAAAAACCTGTGGGGCCACTGCTTTCTGGCCATGTAAAAGGAGCCTTTTTAGTTTTAAAGTTTGACTGAGACTTTGTCTGCAAGCTTTTGTCCATGCCTGGTATAGAGCCAACAACAACAATAATAAAAAGCCCTACAAACTCCCACAACAGCACATCAGACTACAATAATACCAGAAGTTAGACAGTAGCTGATGGCAAGAAGGTGCCAGGTGATTAATAACTCTGTTTATATCTCGCTCGCAGATACGTCGATAGACTAAGCACAACCAGGACACATTCTGTGGGGTGAGGGTGTCTGGGTATGCCGCTGGTGGTCTTGCTTCTCTGAATTATTAAATATTGAGTATTATTAGAGGAAGAGCAGAGTAGAAGGGGCAATCACGAGGTCTGATACACCCTTAGGTAGAGAATGTGGGAGGGTACTCCCATCTTCTCAGATCGCTAAGCAGTGGAGCGTGTGAAAACACTACGGCTTAATGAGGTCTTGCCAGGCTCCTGAGGGAACATAGTGTTCTCCAGCAGCAAGGAAGAGAGAACAGAACCAGTGGGGCTCTCTACACCAAGAATGTTTCCAGGGAATTGTCCAGGTAGTTTGCACCACTATACAATCTGTCATTTTCCAGAAGGGGGAAAAACAAAACAAAACAAAACAAAACAAAACAAAACAAAATGTTCACTGGAAATGGAACACAAAGGGAAGCTCTCTTCAGTGTAAGAGGTCAGATGTAGCATCGTCCCATCCCGTGTTTAAATAAAATACAATGTAATCATCTCCCTGTGTCAGATCATTCTATTCCTTATCTGTGAACGCATCCAAGGACAAAAATTGGTATTTCCATATGAAATGTCCACCATAGGCCGGTGTTTTGACACCTGGTCCCTAGGTGGTAGCACTGTTTGGGGAGATTGTAGAATCTTCAGGGATAGGACCTAATTAGAGGGGCAGGGCCACTGGGGGAAGCCTTGAGGTTTGTAGTCTGAACCTACTTTCTATTCTCTGTTTGTTTTCTAGTGTGGTAGATGGGAGCCTTGTGGGTCTGTTTTCTCCATCATGGTAGACTGTGCCCTCAAACCATGAGCTAGAATAAACCTTTTCTCCCTTCTGTTGTTCTTTCTCAGATGTTTGGTCACAGCAACAAGAAGCCAATAACTAATACACACCTACAACGAACGGTTGTATCTGTGCCAAACGCATAGACCCTTTCTCTTTTTATTACTCCATGGCTAATGACAGAAAACAGCAGTTCACCATGTTAGGCATTATTAGTAACCTAGAGATGAGTTCCAATATATAGTGCAGGGAGAATAGGCTATAGGCAAACATCTGCCATTTTATAAAATGGCCTTTGGCATCCACAGATTTTGGTATCTGTGGAAGGTTCTAGAACCAAAGGGTGACTAGGTCCCCAGGATGCTCTATTTGTGACCATTCTGAAGATGTTAAGATAGGATACTTGCCTGTTGTCCCTAACATCTGAATGCCATGTTTTTAATTTGGACATAATATTTTGTTTAATTTTTGGTGCCCATCATAAATGGAGTGTAGGGTTGTAATGTAATAGAGTTATAAGTTATAGCTTTGCAGCGGTTATACCAAAGCCAGTCACTTGATTCTGTGGAGAAAATGAAAAAACTGCACTAATTACAAGTAGGTCAAGTCAAGTTCACACTTGGAACTGTACATTTATGCTCAAAGCATGCAACACTGAAATTTGAGAAAGTATCCATTCCAGACATAGTTTACCCTATGTAAATCAATCTTGGATGCTATTGAGTTAAGCAAATCTGTTTACTGTATTATGGAAATTGGTCAGAAATAGAGCCCACAGCACAAGAAATCCAGTAAGGGCTCTTAAATGGCAGGCCATGGTATTGAAGGGGAAACTAACCATAAAAGATTTTGTGAAATAAAATGGGGCTTGTTGATAAGCTTCCTGGTAGTGTGTCCATATACAGGATTTAGTAACTATGATGGGGAAAGCAGGGTTATTTGGGTTTATTGTTTTGAAGGCTCTGTGCACTATCAGTTGGCTTTGATGATTCTAGGTCCTGGGCAAGACAGCACTTCTAAAATCTCTATTCATCTTGAGATTGGTTCTATCTTGACGATGTACACATTACCCAATCCAGATGACAGAAGCATGAAATTAGAGCATCCCTGTAGGTGACTGGGACATTAGATGAAAACATCTTCACAGATGAGTGGTTCTCTATCTCCCTAATGCTGTGACCCTTTAATACAGTTCCTCATGCTGTGGTGACCCCAAAACATAAAATTATTTTTGTTACTACTTCACAGTGGTAATTTTGCTACTGTTTTTATTTGGAATGTAAATATCTGTGTTTTCCAATGGTCTTAGGTGACCCCTGTAAAGGGTCATTCGATCCCATCGAGGATGTGACCCACAGGTTGAGAACTGCTGCCGTAAATGATCTGTGTATAAGGCTAAGGCATCCGCATTGATGATCAGGACATGAAATGAAGTTATTTCTCCACCAGTGAAGTGAGCCAATGCAAGCCAGATGAACATATATTAAACGCACGTTTCTTGCAAAGCAGCTCTTGGGTGAGTTCACTGGCCCCAAGGATTGAGGGGGAGAGAGAGAGAGAGAGAGAGAGAGAGAGAGAGAGAGAGAGAGAGAGAGAATGCTCAAAATGTCTGAATTGTATAAGGAGAATTCTCTGGGGGAAGGGCAGCCCAGCCCTTGGGAGGAAAGTTCAAGGTTGTTGTGGGCAGAATGTGCTAGGTAGGGACTGAGGGATGCTAGGAGAACCTGGAGGCCAAGTCTGCTTTGATATCTAAAATATGCACCTCAGCCCCTTTCCCTGGTCAAAACCAAACAGGCATTCCCATCAATACCAGAGGGACCAGCTCATGTCCTGCTTGGTGATGTTTTAAGTTGGAGCCTAGCTGAAGCAAGTATGTTAGCGGGAGAGGTGATTTATGGCTGGGCCTGATTCCATCCTCTCTCTGCTTCCTTGTACACCCAGGTGTGAGCAAGCAACTTTGAATATTCCTCTTGCCACAGACAAGAGCAACATCTATCACCCTGTGAATAGTACCATTATTGGCCATGCTGGAGAGTACCCTCAAACTGTGAGCCCAAGTAGAAGCATCCTACCATCAACTGTTCCTTGTTAAGAATTTAATAATTTCAACAAAAACGAAAAAGGGACTAATATAATCCTGCAATAGCTGATTTTGTTTACAACATTTAGACTTTTTTCTTCTCATTACTCCCTAATCAAGGAAGCGTAGCAAGAAATATAACCCATACAGGCATCATGTTTGTGATCTCAGGCAACCCAAGGAAAGTTCCCATGGCATGCAAGGAAAGAGTGGGCTGGAACTTGATATTAGGTTCATTTTCAACGTAGACAATCTCAATATTCTTGATAAGAAATGTTGGTGACAAGAGAACAGGCTCATGGGAACTTTTCCACATTACTGTAGGACAGGAGCAATAGGGGGAAAGAGGGATAAAATAGGAAGCCATGGCCACTGTGCGAGCATAGGGCATGGAAGATGTTCAGTGTCTAGATCCTGCTAAGTCTCTGACAACAAAGGATCATTAAGAAACAACTAAAAGCCTGCATGTGTCCCTTCATGCCAGAGCAAACACAGACACTGTTAACCCTTTGTTCCCAGGCGTCCGTCTTTGATGCCTCCTCTGCAGATGGATTAGTTAAGCTAAGACAGGCAGGAATGCATCCCCTGAGCTTGAAACTCCAACAGGAGAGCATTCTTGCTTTCATATTCTTGGCATTGTACGCAGCTTCGTGGGATTTGTCTGCCAGAAACCCATGTCACTCAGCTGTAGAGTTCTTCCATGCGCAGGGTAGGCTCCTTGTTCTTTGGGGCTCTGTGTACAGCAGGGAAGAGCTATGTCTACAAATGAAGATGAAACAGCAGTAAAAAAGTGAAAAAGAAAGAAGCAAACCCACTTTACAGTCAGTGTTGCACAAGTACATCAGAAAGAATGATCCTGGTCTGTGTGTCCACGAGGCATGTTGAGGAAGAATGTTCTGGGTTGTACTTATGAGAAGGGCTAATTGGGATTTTACTCTTCAATTGGTCACAATTCAAAGCCTATGTGGGAACTCAGAGAAGCTCCCAGACCTTGATAAGTGCACAAGTTTATGCAGTCCGATCCCACCTCTTACTGAATTCACAACATCCCATCCCCAATCTTGTCCTACACCCAACACCGGTCTCTCACACGGCCACACATTCTTGCACTGACTCACGGAGCAAATATTTATGATGCCTCCGGTATGAGCTAGACACTCTGTTATGCTTGGAGGGTGTA
Source organism: Mus pahari (assembly GCF_900095145.1). Lineage (NCBI taxonomy): Eukaryota > Metazoa > Chordata > Mammalia > Rodentia > Muridae > Mus > Mus pahari. The sequence continues at coordinate 45,277,302 of NC_034605.1, read as the reverse complement.
AAGATGAAAGGACACAGAACGAGAGTGGGAGGGACATGTAAATCAACAATTAGTGCAGCGTGATGGCACACTGTGATGGAGGGGTGCCCAAGGAGACCACACAGGTGAGGACAGATAACTCAGCCTGGGGGGTGGCAAGGGCGCTGGGAAATAGCATTCTAAGAAGAGGGTGCTTGCTGTGCAAAGAGCAGTCCTTGCAGAGAATCCAGCAGCATCAGTTACCTGTAGAGGAGCCAGGAAAACAAGGGCATCTACTTTGAAGCATCTTAAAGGCCTCTGACCCTCTAATGGTTCCCACATTGCCTGGGTGTTTGAAATGGTCCCATCTCTAATGACTGAGTTAAAGGGGCCATCTCTGCTCATACTACAGTGTTTCTTCTTGTTTTTTGAGGCAGAATCTCATATAGATCAGATATAGCCAAGGAGGACCTAACATCTGATATAGATTGATTATCCAAAATTCTTGTGACCAGAAGTATTTATTTCAGCTTTTGGAATATTTGAACATGTCTGAGGAGACATCTTGGGGATCCTATGAAAGTCTAAGCAAGAACCCCTCTTTCTGTATATGCTTTACACACATACTCTTTGGTTCGTTTCAAGCAATCAAATTTAATAATTTTGTGAACGAGACTGAGATTTCACCTACTGAAACTTTCTTCTTGTAGCATCATGATGTCATGTAGAAATTTTTGGAGATGACAGCAGTTTTGATTTTGAAATTTCAGAGCTAGGTCTAAAATGTCTACAAAGAGCAGAGCTCTGTTCAGAGCTAGGACAAAGTACTCAATTCTTAATTCTCATCTCCTCTGCTTCCTGATAGCAGCCCCCAAAATACTGGCATTATATTCCTAGGTCTTGATGAAATAGGAGCCTTAGAATGAAGGCCAGAAGCTACACAGGCTGCAACATCACACATAGAGAGTTCACTCTGGTTTCCTCTTTGGTAAAATGGAAGAAGTCTTGTTCCCGTAGAGCTGCTTCAAAGACTGTCATGGGTCATGTGCACAGCATAGATCATAGGCACTTAATAAATGCTTCTTCTACCCACCTCAACACTTCCACTTTCACTGTCTTTCCCATAATAAGGATAACAGCTGTGTCTGCATGCGTTGGAAGAGACGATATAGTGACCTTCTTAACATAATAACAGTTACTTTAGGTTCTCTGACTATGAGAAGGCTTTGGTTTGAATTGGGCTGGTGGGTCACAGGAGGGCAAACAGATGGATAAAATATGGGACCTAGGACACCAAAAGGTGGGTCAACTTCACAGTATCACTTCTAAACAGAAGCCTTCAGACTTCTGTTTCCATGAACAAAGAAACTCAAAACAGAAAATTGTTAGACGGTAGCATTTGTTTTAAACCCAAGTGACATGTGTACCTAAGAACTTTCTAGCAAAGAGCCCAGATATGTTTGTTCATGAAGTCTGGCGGCAAAATCAGAAGCTGGGCAGTGGTGGCGCATGCCTTTAATCCCAGCACTTGGGAGGCAGAAGCAGGCAGATTTCTGAGTTTGAGGCCAGCCTGATCTACAGAGTGAGTTCCAGGACAGCCAAGGCTACACAGAGAAGTCCTGTCTCGAGAAAAAAACACCAAGACTTAAAAAAAAAAAAAAAAAAAAAAAAAAAAACGGAAACAATTCCTTCAGTCACATGAAATGCACTGCATCCTGGGTAGAAGGGAGATTCTTTCATTTTCACTATAACCTCCCTCCCCAATGACTTCTTTGTTGTGTGTAATTTTAAAAACATGCTAGCTCTTTTTCGAGAGCTCTGCCCAACCTACCCCAACCTCTCTGCAGCTAGCTCCACCAAGCCACCAATGATCGCCTCAGCTGTGCCCTTTTCCTGCCCACCTTAGTTGCCGTAGATGGAAAACACCAGACAGCCTACATATTTTTAAATTAGCCAGATAACGCAATGGCTGGGCGAAGAATATCCTGCCCCATCCTCCTTGACACAATCAAGAACCAATTAGGGAACCAATACCTCCCCTTCTACTTCTTTTTAAAGGCTAAGAGCAAAACAGTGTGTTCCGGACATGTCGGGACCTCTGCACTCATGAACTCACAGCAGCTATGGTCTCCTGCACAAGACCTGCACAAGATCAAGCCAGCCAAGATCAAAGCACAGGAGAGGGAGGGCTGATGAGCTCCTTACAGACAGTAGATGGAGTCTGGGAGAAGACTCAGTTTTCTTTACTGTAACTCCTAGCATGTTAACCAAGCTCTAGGGATGGTCCCACACCCATGATTATTTGGGACCTAGAAACTGAACTCAGTGGGGTACTATTTAAAAACCAAAAGCAAGAGAGAACACGCAGGTGGTAAGGGTGGGATGGATCTGGGAGGAGTTTCAGGGAGGAGTGGGAAGTGAATACGGCCAAAATACACTGAACACATGTATGAGATTCTCAAAGAAGAAATAAAAAGAGTATATTTTAAAAGAATTCATTTTATTTGTGTGTATGCCAGTCTGTCTGTCAGTCTGTCTGTGTCCGTGTGAATGTATAGCATCAGTGTGAACGCATGTATGTAAGTATGCAGGTTTGAATGCCTGTCTATGCACATGTGCCAAGACCAGGAGAAAGCCGGGGATGACCTCCCCCATTACTCTAAGTCTATCAGGGTGGCATCACCTCCAGAGTCAGGTAGAGACTCATAACTCAGCTCAGTATGAAGGCAGCAAAAGCCACCAGGTCTCTTCTCTCCTCTCCAACCAAAGCTAGGTTATAGGAACTTGTAGGGTTGCCCAGCGTCTTCCTTGGGTACCAAGATCCACATGACTGATGAGGAAGCTCTCTTAACCACGGAAACCATCTCTCCAGAATCTCTCTCTACCCTTTTTATCTTATGGCCTCTTGCCCTGCCCAGAGTGTGCCTAGACACTCAATACAGTCTCAGCTGAGGAATGTTGGACACATTTCTAGAATGTTCTTCTAAATTCCTCACAAGGAGGAGGTTGCACAACATGTTGCAAGGTGCCCTCCAGCAAGGCAGCCCAGTGGAGTGCTCCAAAATATCTTGAATAGGCTGCTTATTTTAACTAAACGGGACAGCTCTGTATGAAAATATGAACTCTGTGGCCTAAAGGGTTTGGTGTCTCGTTGTTCTTGGTGTTACATCAGGAAGCCAGACAGGACTGGGTGCCCTCATTGCCCTCCACTGTAAGATGTTTAGTTTCCTCCTCGGGAAATCAGTTGGTCTCAGTGGGGGGCCACCCTAAAGTCGTGTGAGTTACTGGGAAATGGAGAAGGATAGTATCCAGAAGGCCTATCAAACTGAGGCATCTCGAGGTCCCCTGCAGTGCTATTACCATGAAGCAATCATCCACCCTTTGAAGTTAATAATTAGTTAATATCATCAAAGTGGAGATGCCTAGCTCCAGTAGGCAACAAGGAGACTGTGAAAACTCCAGCCAGCGGAGAGGGTCACAAGGTAACATAAAGGCAGGGAGGAAAGACAATATCTACCCGATGGCACAGGCTCCCTCGCTGTGCGTGCCTGCACCACCGGAGGCAGACTGTGATCTGGACCATCTCCCCGGCTTCCCTTCATCCACCAGCAATCCAGATTTGCAAAGCTGGGGCTGACCATACATTTCCACGAAGAATCTTCAATGAAGCAGCCATCCAATGATGGCCAATGTATAACCGGTCATTTGGAACACTCTCTTAGTTTATGAATCACTGCTGAGTAGCTAATGCAGAGATACAGCCATTCCCTGTGTGGTCCCGAGGGACAAGGACCTTCTTCTAAGTCTTCTCCTAAGTGTCCAGAGAGAGCTTTCAGTCTCGAACTCACCCCTGGTGTGAAGTAAGTCAAAGAGGCCCCTTCTCCCCTGAACACTATATTGGACAGACCTAGGTTGACATTTGAGGAGTAGAAAGGACAAGAATTACATTAGTGTGACTAGCCATAATGCCATTTCAGAAACATTGATGGAACTCCGTGGAATTTGCAAGCACAAAAATCCTTTCTTCCTTGCTAGCCATCAAAGAAATTTCCAGAAAACTGCAATGTAAGCTCTGAAGTACCACTGTTTGTATATTATGATCATTTAGATTGATTGAATTTTTTTTTTCAGAGCTAAACTTGGACCTAGTGAGATGGGCCTACAATCCCAGCAGTTGGCAAGTAAAAACGAACAAACAAAAAGGATCAGGTATTCAAGGTCACCCTCATCTACATATCAAGTTCAAGGCCAATTTGGGCTCCATGAAACCCTTGTCTCAAAAGAAAAAAAGAAAAAGTGTCCTCACTCGATTGGACTTGTGGCAAGCATGTGGTGCATTTTTCTTTATTAATGATTGATGTGGGAGGGCCCAACTCCCTGTGGGTGGGGCCCCTAGGCAGTTGGTCCTGGACCATGTAAGGCAGGCTGGGCAAGCCACAAGGAGTAAGCCAGTAAGTAGCAATCCTTCGTGCCTCTGCTTCAGTTCCAGCCTCCAGGTTCCTCCCCTGTCTGAGGGGAAATAAACCCACTCCTCCCTAAATCGTTTATAGTCATGATATTTTATCATGGCAACAGAAACCCCAAGACAAAATGAAATAAAAAAAAAAATCCTAGGAGTGTTCAAAATGGTGTTGATCTTGAAAGAATCAGCTGGAGAATAAGAAGTCTGAGTAACCTAGTGATTCCCATCAACTTCTGTTAGGGGTGGGTTGCAGGGGTACACCTCACATGAAATTCAGAGGTCAGCTTTGAGTGTCTTTCTTTGGGAGACATACTCTTTGTCGAGACAGGGTAGGTCACTGGGATCTGGGGCTGGACAGTTAGGCTGGGTTGAAAGAGCCATCGGGACCCTCTTGTCTGTCCCTCCTTCCCAGTGCTGAGATTATAATTGGACTACCTCATTCCAGGCTTTTCACTCTGGATCAGGACACTCAACTCAGGTCCTCATGCTTGTGTATCAGTCCCTTTACCATGAGCCATCTCCCCATTCTTGTACTATGTGGGCTTATGGCCTTGGATTCAGGCACTTGGGGGATATTCTTAACCTTGCTGCCAGCCCTAGCGGTGTCAGGCAAGACCCATGGAAAGTGATGCTGCTCTGCATTCCAGCTTGGGTTCTTCTTCTAGAGAACCCAAGACTCCAAATAGAAGCCAGCAAAAAAGCAACCACAGGGTCCAGAAGCTTAAAATACTGTTCCAGTTTCATCCCATTGCTGGCATTAAACACGCCGATGGAAAGGTTTTCTTGGGTAACACTTCCAGATCACACCCCATCCATCACTGGGGGAAATGAGGCTAGAGACTCGAGGCAGGCACCTGGAGATGAGACCCACGGAAGAGTGTTGCTGACTGCCTCATTCGCCGGCTAGCTCGCAGGCTCACGCTTAGCTGGCGTTCTTCTACCAGCCAAGGACCACCTGCCTAGAGATGGCTCTGCCCACAGTGTGCCGCACCCTCCCACATCAAGACAACCCCTCAAGACAAGACACAGCCACAAGCCCACCCTATCTACTGAGACTCTCGGAAGTGACTTTAGGCCACTTCAAGTTGTCGGATGAAGCTACTAGAACAGCACCGCAGGTCTAAAGGTGGAAAATAAGGATTCATCTGTTTGTGTGACATTTGAAGAGCTGGAGGTGCCCTCAGAGACTCCGGGCTTCCTCATTGCCTGGGGGGAAAGTGGTGGAGGAGACATTCCAGAAGAGAATCAAACCCATATTAGGGGACCATCCACTTCCCAAAGTGGGCACGGTTCGGTGGCAGAAATTACTGGGTACTTCCTCTGGTTAGAAATAAATAAATAAATAAAAACACTGCAAAGCTTGTTGCTTCTGAATGTAAAATTTAATACAATCATAAAAACCCAGAATAGTTTATTTCAGGACCAAGTCCAGATGTCTCAGTGCAGGATAGCACTCTGGCCTGTTCCTTCCCTAAGCCTCTCTTGTCACTACTTCTCTAGCTACAAACGTCACCCTCTTCCTCCAATGTGGACAGGCATGCATGTGCTTGTGCCCAGTTCAGGGTAGCTACAGATACTTAAAGAGAAATGAAGAAATGAATGTGCACTTACTCAAGCAACCTTGGTAAGACACCTGCGATGAAGGAAGAGAGAGATGTCTTCATGGAGCAAATCAGTGGGAGAGAAGGGAGGAAGCCCTGTGGTTCTTACCAACGATATAATGTCCCAGCCCTCTTCAAGCCAGCATCGAGGTGCAGATGGGTGGACAGTTGCCCTAAGACCATGTGTCTGAGCCGTTGCAGTATCTCTTCCCATCCTCCGCACATTTGCAGAACCTGTGATCAGATTTACTTCCTCTTAGAAGTAGAGTTCTGGAACATGTTCTGTAGCTAGGTAGTGCTCCCATGGTTGGCTATACATTAAAGGTTTCAGACTAGCAATGATAGAGAATTCGCTAACTGTGTGAGGCAACAGAATAGATGTGCCATTTTCCCTATCTGATCCATAAAGGTTGTAAGCCATGTGTTGTGCGCTGCTGCACTGCATCCAATAAATATGTACAATTCCAATTTAAAAAAAAAAAATTGAAAGGAGAAAAAAGTCTTTGAAAGTAGAAGTTGTTAGCATTAGAGGATTTTCTTTGTGTGTGAGTACGCATGTGTGTACATGTGGGTGGAGGCCAAGCATGTCTTCCTTGATAGCTAACTCATCTCCTTAGCTTTGGGTGTATGTGTGTGGGGGGGGGTTCTCTCTGCTCTTGGACTGTCTAGACTCACTGTGGAGTGAGCTCCAGGAACCCTCCCATCACCACCTTGCTGTGCTGCATCTGCATATTTTACAGATACCCTGGGGATCTGACTTAAGATTCTCATGCTGGTTGACAGGTAATTGACTGAGTCACTACCCAGGCCCCAGTAGAGGATGTTCTGAGGCCTCTGGCTGCGATCCTCTGAATTCCTTTCTGTGTTGTTGTTGTTGTTGTTGTTGTTACTGTGGTAAAACACCATGACCAAAAGCAACTCACAGAAGCAGGAGTTTGTTTGGGCTCTTGGCTCCAGAGGGAGAGCCCAGACAGATAGGGCTGGTGGTGCATTGTGGGAGGCATAGGGTGGGGGGAGTGGGGGGGGAGGTAGATCAGCACACTGAGAGATCACATCCTTAATCTCAGACACAATGCAGAGGGAGCTCGGAGTAGGGAGGGGCTATGAAGCACAATTTCTTCCATGAAGGCCACAGCACCTCTCCAAACAGGGCCAGCAAATGGAGGCCAAGAGTTCCAATAGATGAGCCTGCGGGAGACAATGTCATCCAAACCCTGCCGCCCTCCAGAGAAGCTCATCTGGTTCCTGATGAGTGCCCTTGTGTTGCCTATAAGGGAATTCAGAGTCAATGGTTGTTCTCTTTTCCTTTTCAATTTTAATTCATTTGGTTTAAGTATATTTGGATCATGTCCACCATACAGATTGTGGGTTTTTAGAGTTCAATAAGTCTTTAAAAAACTGCATAATCCTATACCCCCAATATGTATGCCACCCCGGAAGGCTCCCAAATGACCCCTCTCTGTCTATCTCCACCGTTCAGTGATTTTGAAAAAGAAAAAGAAACCATGAAAATAGAATACTGGCTGGCTTTTCTAGAGTTGGGACATTGGTCATGAAATTTACACAACAGATAAATGTCATGACCAGCTACTGGATGAAAGGAGTGGTGTCCACCATTCCCACAACTTTGACTGAAGAGAAGAGAATTGTACAAGTTCACCAAAACTTCAGCTTACCTGTGCTTCTTCCAGAACATTCAAACCGGAATTGTGGAGTGTGGGGTAGAGGACACTGAAGAAAGTGTCTCTGTGGATTTCTGATATGGAGGGCTCCAGAGGCTACCCAAAGCTAACCATAGAACTCACAATGATGTGTCATGGCCACCCTAACATAGTCAATTATTGGTAGATAGGGAAACGAAGTCCAGGGGAGTTTGGTGTTTTACTTAACCCGTGGTGTGGCTTGCATTTACATGAGAGGAATGGAAAGGTCGTTCAGATTGGTCCTGGAGGTCCTGCTGCCCCAGGAGCCTGCACAAGTCATTAGTCATTTTCACTTCAGTCTTGTTTTCCTTATCTATAAAATGTAGGGCTAAATTCTTTGCTTCACTCTCTCTGGACTTTTCTCTTTTTTTTTATTTATTTTATTTTAGTGTGTGTGTGTGTGTGTGTGTGTGTGTGTGTGTGTGTGTGTGTGTGTG